>NC_056623.2:64576590-64885340 GCF_002870075.4 Lactuca sativa
ATTCAAGACTTAGGTACTCTCCTCCTCGATCGTATCGAAGCATCTTGATTTTCCTGCCCAATTGATTCTCCACTTCATTCTTGAACTCTTTGAACTTTTCAAAAGTTTCTGACTTTTGCTTGATTAAATAGATATACCCATATCTACTATAGTCATCGGTAAAAGTCACGTAGAAGCGGTTCCCATCCTTAGTGGTTGATCTAAACGTTCCACATACATCGGTATGTATTAGGTCCAATAGACCCTCACCCCTTTCGCAAGAACCAGCGAAGGGTGACTTGGTCATCTTTCCAAGCAAACAAGATTCGCATGTGTCATCTTCCCTAAGGTCGAATGACTCCAACACTCCACCTTGTGGAGTTGGGCTATGCGTTTCTTGTTGACATGTCCAAGGCGACAATGCCACAAGGATGCTTTATCCATACTATTGGAAGAATCTATGTTTAAAACATCATTTCCTAAGTTATCAACAATCATAACAGTTTCATAAATTCCATTACATGGTATAGCTTCAAAATAAAAGACACCATTTAGATAAGCCAAAATAGAACCATTCTCATTATTAAAATAAAATCTAAAATCTTGTCTAAACAAACCATGAAATGAAATGATGTTTTTAGCCATTTCTGGCAGATAGCAACAATTGTTCAAAATCTAAACTTAAACCATTCCTAGGCACTAAAGAATACACTCCAATCTTGGTCACAGGCGACGATCTTCTGTTCCTCATGATTAGATTTATCCTTCCATGCTCCACGTCTCTATTTCTTCTTAGTCCCTACACATTAGAACAAATGTGGTAACCACAACCGGTATCAAGAACCCAAGAAATATCGTGGGATGAATCGTTAGATTTAATTGTGTATATACCTGCGAAAGACAGCTTGATCTTTCCTTCCTCGATGACTTGCAGGTACTCTGGGTAGCTTCTCTTCCAATGTCCTATCTTGTGGCAGTGGTGGCACTCTGCCTCTTTTGGGTTAGGGTAGGGTTTAGCAGGATCAACTTTGGTCCCACTAGAAGAGGCACCATCTCAAACTTTAACCTTGCGATAGTTCTTAGATGGGCCTTCCTCTTCTTTCCTTTTCCTTGTTGTGACATCCCCAAAATCTCGGCCAGAAAAGACTGATTTTCATTTATGCTTTTAAAATATTTTCAGAGTAAATCCTTTTGATTTGAAAAAGTTGCGGAATTTGTTCCCAAAAACAAAACATGATAAAACAATGTTTACCAAAGCATTTCATAAAAGAAATGTATTTTTCATTATATAATCAAAACTCGGGGTGTCATGTTCCGCTACAGACCAATAAGCATAAATGATAACCTTACAAGCCATTCAACAAATATATACATATACAGACTTGTAAACAAAACAACTAATGGTTCATCCATCTCATGCCCTTGCGCCACTTCCTGTAATACAAATAAAAATGAGTGGGTCAGGCTTGGGAGCCTGGTGAGCATATAGGGTTTTCAACCCACAATAAATAATCATATTTAATTTTCACCAACCAACAATAACCCAATTACACATTCCCGTTATTCTCACTTTATGTCCCTAAGACAACTAACATAAGGGACCTAGTCTAAGAATATTTCATCGGGGCGACAACACATGCTTCGGGGGTACCTCAACAATATAAGTCAAATAAGGCAACCATGAGGGGGATGGAGTACAGCGAATGAACACCCAAGTTCATTAACACCTACAGGTGGCGAACCTGATAATGTTCCATAAGACTATCTAGAAAAAAATCTGTGGTCGTCATCTAAACTCCGCTAGATGACTAAATCAAACAACAACGAGGCCTCTCATCTGTTTATTACACACCAACTATCTACCCATGTTCTACCCAACATATTAGTAGATAAAAATATACATTTTATACATAGTTTAAAAACCTGCATAGCATGCTTTAATCAACACATATTTCACATAACAGATGAGGCACATACACACATAACACATATCTCATAGAGAATAAACCATATCTATGAGTTAGAAGAAAGTGAATACACATTCACACACATAACCACAAAATTATACACATAATACGTATTCCGTATAAAATACTTCATAATTATGCGTTAGAAGAAAATAACTACACACTCACTTGATCAGAAGATGATCGGACAGCACTACGGCTTGCAGAAGTAGTATTCTTCGGCAGATCTGGAAGATCTTCACAAAAATCGGACACCTCGCGGGCAGAGCTTCGGCTCGGGAATCACACTTCTCGGGATCTTCGGGATCTCGGGACTTGCTTCGGGATTCGGGAATAATACCGGGGCTTCGGGATAGCTTCGGGGGTTTACGCGCAGAGCTTCGGCACAAAAACGAGGGGAAATGAGCAAATAAGCCCGGAACCCTCGCATCCTATTTATAGGAGGCTGGAGCCTCAGAGTACGCGGGGCGTACAGGTCCGAAATCGTCACTGTGTTCGTCATCCGAAGCCACTTGATGCGAGTGTCGACATCTTCGGTGTACGCGGGGTGTACTTCGGATCGGATCGCTGACTCCTCTTCGGATAATACCGGATTTTCCAATTAAAATTAAATACAAATTATTTAATAAACTTCGGAAATTCATATCTTCTTCATACGAACTCCGTTTTCGACGTTCTTTATATCCACGCGAAGGTGAGACTACGCTCTACAACTTTCGTTTAGACTCCGTCGGCAAATTTTGAATTTATTTTTATTATTTATTTTTAATATGCCGAGACAGAAAAACTTCGTTATAAATTCATAACTTCTTCGTTTGACGTCCGTTCTCGGCTAACTTTTTATCGCTTCGTTACCAACAACGAGACCTTCGATCCTCGTTTAGATTGCTTCGGCTAAAAACATCTCGATCTCAAATCGAGTATTTCAGGCTGCATACCGCTAAGTCGAAACTTCGATAAATCATAACTTCCTCATACGAAGTCAGATTTGGGCGTTCTATATATATTCGGAAACCTCGTTTCAACTACTACAACATTATCCAAAGATATTAAGTTTATTTTACACTTAAATTTTGATGCTTATTTTTATTCTTAATTAATCAAACCACATAATTAAGCAATTAAGCACAAAACATATAATACTCAAATAATACACTCTTATTATTTCAAAACAGGTTACAAAGGTTAACCTAGACTATTATGTTGCTAAAAATGGCAAGCCCGGAAACACAGGCGTTACACTTGTCCAATGGCCAAGATAGGAGCAGCGGGCGGATTGGGAGTTGGTGCAACAGACTTGTCCTTGAAGTTGCTCTCAGCGACCCTCAAGAGACCTTGGAGTTTGCTTAGGGTGACCTCCTCTTTGTTCATGTGGTAAGTCATCCTAAATTGATTGTAGCTCGGAGGCAAAGAGTGAAGCACCATGTCGATTGCCAAGTCTTCCCCAAAGTCAACATTCAACTTGCGAAGACGGTCGACATACCTTTGCATCTTTTGCAGGTGCACGGTAAGAGACTCTCCATGACCCATCTTAGCGGAAATCATGTTAGTGAAAATATCATAACGCTCTTGTCTCGCCTTTTGATGGTATCTCTCCAATAAGTCTTGATGCATCTCGTACGGGTACATGTCCTCATAGGACTTTTGGAATTCGGAGTTCATAGTGGCTATCATGATGAAATGTACCTTCGTTGCATCATGCTCATGAGTTTCAAAAGTGGTCATTTCAGCCAGTGTAGCGATTTCTGGATTGATTTTCTCGAGCTTCTCATCAAGGACATACTCCTTATCCTCATAGCGAGCAATCGTGCGAATGAATCTTATCCATTCGCTAAAGTTCGTCCCATCGAAAGTGACCTTTTGACAAAGGCTCATCAATGTGAAAGAACTAGCAGCAGCGTTGTTTGCGTTCGACATCTACAAATAGAAAGGACAAAGATAGATTAGAATGTGAATCCCTAATTATCACCCAATAAGAAAATTAGGGCTAGGATCCAACAACAATATTTACATATTAGGAAAGGGATGCCGTAATCCAACATGCAAATAAAATGAAGGTAAGTGAATGCGATTCACTAATTCTCCACCATAAAAACCATAACTTTAAGTCCTAAATATATTGAGAATTCCTAGGTTTGGATGAGATTCATTGAAACTATTCAATGGCATGTTTAAATCTCGATATGCCCCTCTTGTTTGTGACTGGGATACCGAGGATCACAAAGCGGGTGTGAATTACCATGCAAATTCACATGGTGCCTTCATTGTAACGATCACCTATTCGATGTGCCGGTAAACCACACACGCTCCATCAAACTATGATAAACAACGAATCACCCTTTGCCACCTTCGCTTAGAACCAATTAGTGTGCCGGTAAACCACACACGCTCCACTAACTTCTTAGCAAGGTGCAAAGTGTAATTTCATGGGATTGCATCAATTCACCTTTCCTAAAGTAACTAAGATTGGGAAATTTAAAAAAATGTAGTTACTTTATATTTCTTATTATACTTTTCATGAGAGGATGAGTTTGCCATATCCTACCCGTTCGGCTAACGACCCTCCACCAATCAAGCAAGCGGTGGGTGTGAGTGTACACCCATTAAGCGCCATTTTCTAGGCCGCAACCTTATACCCACCTTATAGATCGGCTTCGTGAATGAGGCCTACTAACGGTAAGACTAGCATTTTAGTTATACATACATATATATATATATATATATATATATATATATATATATATATATATATATATATATATATATATATATATATATATATATATATATATATTAATCTTGTAATATTATACTAGTATAGGGTTGTATTTTAAACTTTTAAAATCTAGGGTTTGAAATTTAAATTGTCTAAATTAAAACTTTTAATCACAAAACATAAATTTCAAAACTTTAGGACAACTTTTAAACATTTAAAACATGGAGGATCAAACAACAAATAATTTTAGTTAACAATTAATTTCATAATTATCCATATTTGATTTATTTAAGATTTCTTGTAAGATAATTACCAATATAATCAAAATAATTAATTAATTATCACATAAGGAAACTAAATATTTTATTAGTTGATAAATATCTTTAATTAGATCAAGATTATAGTCATATATATAAAAAAAACGGATTAGGGTTGATCTAATATGATTAAGGTAAGTTTCCATAAGATAAATATGAAAAGATCCCGAATCTAGCCCTTCCTGACGCTCGGACTCGCCGAGTCCACCATGGGACTCGCCGAGTTCATGACTCAGAAACATGAAAATCGAATTTTGCAGTTAAGAATCAAATAAGCAAGCAACAATTTAATAGAAACCAAGCTAGGCTCTGATACCACTGATGGGTTTTAGCCATAAGAACTTTCCTATGTGCGCATGCAAAACCCTAATGCTTGGATCTAGGTTTCTCTAATTAAACATGCTTTCAATCCAAGACTTCTAATGACTAATTAGGTATAAGAACAATACAAAATCAGATCTAGAATCTTACCTTTGAATCTCTTTTTTGATCTTGTTGTCTTGAAGCTCTAGAGTCATAATTGTCACTCCTCTAATGGATTACAAACACCAACTAGCAAGGAGGATGATTTGAGAGAGAGGAGAGTGGAGGAAATCGGCCAGGGTTTCTTTTCTTTTTAAGAGATGCTGATTTGCCTTGCCCATAAAGGTCTATTTATACTTTTAGACTCCTTAAGGGTTTCACCTTAAACCCTAGTTGGATAATCTTTCCTTAAAGCAATCCATATCCTTACCATAAATAAGCCTTGGACGTTTTTGAGCTATCCTTAGCTTCTAGAATTCGTCCATCCTCTATCCAATAAGGATTTACAGTCTAAAGTGTAACTGTCAAACAATTGACAGTTTATACCCTCTTATTTAATTAATCTCTTTAAGTCACCAAATTAATACTAATTAATTTATGACTTATATTAATCAAATAGTAATATTATTATTCCTTATATTATTCTCATAATATATTAATAATATCTATTCTCTCATAATAAATCATCCTGTCAAGTTGCTATGGTGAAGGCAACCCAAAAGGACCATGCACAACCGGGTCAAATACTTGCCTAATATAGTTGTAGCCTTAGACACTATTCCAACAGTACCTGAAACCATAAATTAAAACTATAAGCCAAAGCTTAGTGAGTTCCCCCAAAGTACCAGCACACCATAACAAACAAACATACAATATGAACAACCAGATTGACTGGACCGCCTCAAAAGGCCTACAACTTATCTGGACTGCTCCACGAGCCTGCAACATGACTGGACCGCCTGGCAGAGCCTACAACATATTTGAACCTCTCCATGGGCCGTCGGCCTGACTAGACCGCCTCGCAGGGCCTACAGGCTATCCGGTCATCCCCGGGTGTATTGGCCTACAACACAAATCAGGACCGCCTAAACGTAACAAAACATGTTGACATATGCAACAAACAATATAAACATAAAGCCAGTAACACATCGACCTCATACGTGCGGTGTATGCTGAGGTACGCACGACGTACACTCAGAACCTCCTTATTTCAATAAGAGCTTAATACCACTAAGATTCATAAAGTTTCCAACTTTATGACTTTGCATGTCCATTAAGTGCTTAATACACAAAATCTCAACATCTTAATGCCTTAAGACCTTCTTGAGCATGCATGGAGAAAAACTAAGCATCAAGACCACATTTTTATCACTCAAGACCCGTCATAAGGTCTAAAAGGACGACTTATTTGGTTAAGAGCATGCCATGCTCAAGAATCACCATATTTAGGACCAAAAGTGCCCTAAATGAAGAAATTGCTAGATTTACAAGATATGGTGATCAAGTTTTGAACTTTTTACCTCCTGGAGGTTGCTAGCAAGGAGATAATCTCCTATCCAAATTGCTTCCAAGCTCCAAGTTCTTCTCACCACCTTCTTCTTCTTCGAGAATACCACAAAACATAAAGATAAGCTCAAGATGCACTCCTCTCACTTAGGGTTAGCTTGGGGATCGTTTTCAGATGAAGGTTGGTCGAGGGAATGAGAAATAAGAGATAATGATGCTTATATATGGACAAAACCCTAAAAAATTAGGGTTTGAGGACTTACTACATACGCACTGCGTATGCAGCGTACGCCCAGCGTACTAGGGTCTGCCCCAGTACGCCTAGCGTACACAATGTACAGTCAACGTACTAATCCCTGCCCAAAATTACCAAAATACCACCATTGGACGTTCTTGAATACCACTCACACGATTATTGATGTTCACAATGGGAAAATCACCATTTACTTTGATGGAGAGACCATTCACTTCAACATTTTTGAAGCAATGAGATACCCTAGTAACATTTCTCCATTGTATCGAGTTGATGTGATTGAGCCAATGACCCAAGAACTATTCGAGTTATCACATGGAGACATTTTGAAGATGGTGCTCAACATGAGTCTCGATTGTGAGAGTTTGAAAAAAACATTGGATACGTATACATTGGACCCCGAAGTTAAAGAGATTGTGAAGACTTTAGAAGTTAACAATTCCACAAAGAAGGATGTTTCTCAACTTGCCCTATCTCATTCTCCAAACAAGATGCCCCCTTCCATCATCCAACCACCCACACTTGAATTAAAAGTCTTACCTAGCCATTTGAAGTATGCTTATCTCGGTCAAGACGAAACTCTTCCAATGATCATATCCTCAAATTTGAAAGAATTTGAAGAAAACCAATTAGTTGAAGTTTTGAAAGATCATAAAGAGGCCATGGGATGGACAATAGTGGACATCAAGCGGATAAGTCCTAATGTGTGACACTCCAAAATCTCGGCCAGAAAAGACGGATTTTCATTTATGCTTTTAAAATATTTTCATAGTAAATCCTTTTGATTTGAAAGAGTTGCGGAATTTGTTCCCAAAAACAAAACATGATAAAACAATGTTTACCAAAGCATTTCATAAAAGAAATGTATTTTTCATTATATAATCAAAACTCGGGGTGTCATGTTCCGATACAGACCAATAAGCATAAACGATAACATTACAAGTCATTCAACAAGTATATACATATACAGACTTGTAAACAAAACAACTGATGGTTCATCCATCTCATGCCCTTGCGCCACTTCCTGTAATACAAATAAAACTGAGTGGGTCAGGCTTGGGAGCCTGGTGAGCATATAGGGTTTTCAACCCACAATAAATAATCATATTTAATTTTCACCAACCAACAATAACCCAATTACCCATTCCCGTTATTCTTACTTTATGTCCCTAACACAACTAACATAAGGGACCTAGTCTAAGAATATTTCATCGGGGCGACAACACATGCTTCGGGGGTACCTCAGCAATATAAGTCAAATAAGGCAACCATGAGGGGGATGGAGTACAGCGAATGAACACCCAAGTTCATTAACACCTATAGGTGGCGAACTTGATAATGTTCCACAAGACTATCTAGAAAAATCTATGGTCGTCATCTAAACTCCGCTAGATGACTAAATCAAACAACAACAAGGCCTCTCATCTGTTTATTACACACCAACTATCTACCCATGTTCTACCCAACATATTAGTAGATAAAAATATACATTTTATACATAGTTTAAAAACTTGCATAACATGCTTTAATCAACACATATTTCACATAACAGATGAGGCACATACACACATAACACATATCTCATAGAGAATAAATCATATCTATGAGTTAGAAGAAAGTGAATACACATTCACACACATAACCACAAAATTATACACATAATACGTATTCCGTATAAAATACTTCATAATTATGCGTTAGAAGAAAATAACTACACACTCACTTGATCAGAAGATGATCGGACAACACTACGGCTTGCAGAAGTAGTATTCTTCGGCAGATCTGGAAGATCTTCACAAAAACCGAACTCCTCGCGGGCAGAGCTTCGGCTCGGGAATCTCACTTCTCGGGATCTTTGGGATCTCGGGACTTGCTTCGGGACTCGGGAATAATACCAGGGCTTCGGGATAGCTTCGGGGGTTTACGCGCAGAGCTTCGGCACAAAAACGAGGGGAAATGAGCAAATAAGCCCGGAACCCTCGCATCCTATTTATAGGAGGCTGGAGCCTCGGAGTACGCAGGGCGTACGCCTGTACGCGGGGTGTACAGGTCCGAAATCGTCACTGCGTTCGTCATCCGAAGCCACATGATGCGAGTGTCGACATCTTCGGTGTACGCGGGGCGTACTTCGGATCGGATCGCTGACTCCTCTTCAGATAATACCGGATTTTCCAATTAAAATTAAATACAAGTTATTTAATAAACTTCGGAAATTCATATCTTCTTCATACGAACTCTGTTTTCGACGTTCTTTATATCCACGCGAAGGTGAGACTACGGTCTACAACTTTCGTTTAGACTCCGTCGGCTAGTTTTGAATTTATTTTTATTATTTATTTTGAATAGGTCGGGACAAAAAAACTTCATTATAAATTCATAACTTCTTCGTTTGACGTCCGTTCTTGCCTAACTTTTTATCGCTTCGGTACCAACAACGAGACCTTCGATCCTCGTTTAGATTGCTTCGGCTAAAAACCTCTCGATCTCAAATCGAGTATTTCAGGCTGCATACCGCTAAGCCGAAACTTCGATAAATCATAACTTCCTCATACGAAGTCAGATTTGGGGGTTCTATATATATTCGGAAACCTCGTTTCAACTACTACAACATTATCCAAAGATATTAAGTTTATTTTACACTTAAATTTTGACGCTTATTTTTATTCTTAATTAATCAAACCACATAATTAAGCAATTAAGCACAAAACACATAATACTCCAATAATACACACTTATTATTTCAAAATGGGTTACAAAGGTTAACCTAGACTATTATGTTGCTAAAAATGGCAAGCCCGAAAACACAGGCGTTATAGTTCTCTCCACCTTAGAATGATTCTGTCCCCGGAATCACACATCAACAAACAAATCCGGATAGCAACTCAACATGTCACTCTCCGTCTCCCAGGTGAGATTCGGCCCATTCGTGTGTTTCCATCGGACAAGCACTAACCCAACCATTTTGCGTCGCAACTTCTTAGTCTTTCGGTCAACAATTTCCTCTGGTTCTTCAATCAACCTTTTGTTCTCATCAATTCTCAATTCAGAAATTGGAATTATGTCGGGAACTTCTCCCGTGAACTTCCTCAAATAACACACATGAAAAGTGTTGTGAATTCCATTCAGTTCTTCGGGTAATTCGAGCTTGTAAGCTTGGTTCCCAACCCTCTGAAGAACTTTAAAAGGTCCAATAAACCTTGGACTCAATTTTCCCCTTTTACCAAATCTTATAAGTCCCTTCAACGGCAAGACTTTACGCAAAACCGAATCTCCAACCTCAAAAGTCATCGGTCTTCGCTTCTTGTCAGCATAGCTCTTTTGACGATCCTGAGCTGCTAACATTCTTTCCCTAATTATTTTCAACTTTTCAGCAGTTTGATGAACGATCTCCGGTCCCATAAACTGCTTTTCCCTAGCCTCAAGCCAACAAGACGGCGTACGACACTTTTGTCCGTACAAAGCTTGATAAGGTGCCATCTTAATGCTCGAGTGAAAACTATTATTATAGGAAAATTCTACCAAAGGTAAATGTTCATCCCAATTACCTAGGAATTCCAAGGTACATGCTCTCAGCATATCTTCAAGTGTTTGTATTGTTCTTTCACTCTGACCATCAGTCTGTGGATGGTAAGTTGTACTTAGACACAACTTGGTACCCATTTCCTCTTGTAGACTTTTCCAAAACCTTGAGGTGAAACGGCTATCATGATCCGATACAATTGTTAACGGAACACCGTGAAGCCTCACAATTTCCTTCACGTAAGAATTCGCAAGCTTTTCCATAGACCATTTCTCCTTGGCTGCTATGAAATGCGCACTCTTAGTGAATCGATCAACGACCACGCAAATCATGTCGTGACCATTCTTTGTTCTGGGCAGTTTAGTGACAAAATCCATAGCAATGTCTTCCCACTTACCCATAGGCACATGCAATGGTTCTAAACTCCCGTACGGTTTCTGATGTTGTGTCTTTACTCTCGCACAAGTCACACACTCAGCCACATACTTTGGAACATCAAGCATCATCGTCGGCCACCAGTAGTAGGGTTTTAGGTCCCTATACATTTTAGTGCTACCAGGATGAATCGAGTACATGGTTTTGTGAGCTTCTTCCATCAGAAGAATCCAAATTCCTCCTGACTTAGGTACCCAAATACGATCTTGGAATACCTTCAGTCCATGACCGTTTGTACCAAACACCAACGTTTTGCCCAAACATTCCCCCTTTCGGTCATTCTTTTCAGAAGCTTCCTCTTGAGCTTTCTTTATACTCTCCACAATTGTCGAGACAACTTCAATTCTCAACGCTCTTGGCCTTTTCCTTTCAAGATTGACTTTCCGACTGAGAGCATCAGCAACAACATTAGCTTTATCGGGGTGGTAAAGTATCTCGCAGTCGTAGTCTTTAAGTAATTCTAGCCAGCGTTGTTGCCTCATATTCAATTCTTTCTGATTAAAGAGATATTGGAGACTCTTATGATCAGTAAAAAGTTTGCACTTCGTGCCATAGAGGTAATGCCTCCATATTTTCAGAGCAAAAACTACCACTGCCAACTCCAAATCATGAGTCAGGTAATTCTTTTCATGCTCCTTCAGCTATCGAGACGCATATGCTATCACCTTTTCTCTTTGGGTCAACACACAACCCAATCCAACACCAGACGCATCGCTATAAACAGCGAAGTCTTCAACTCCATCGGGTAGAGAAAGTATCGGTGCCTCGCATAGCTTCTTCTTTAGCTTCTCGAATGCTTCTTTATGCTTATCACTCCAAGCATAAGTAGCTCCTTTGTGGGTCAAAGCTATCAATGGAGTAGCGATCGAAGAAAAGCCTTGGATAAACCTTCGGTAATATCCGACTAATCCCAAAAAGCTTCGAATCTCCGTGGGACTTTTCGATTGTTCCCACTTCATCACAGCTTCGATCTTCGCTGGATCAACCATTATCCCTTCTTGGTTGACCACGTGACCCAAGAATTGGACTTCTCGAATCCAAAAATCACATTTGGAGAACTTTGCATACAACTTCTCCTTCTTCAAGACTTCTAACACTTCTCGCAAGTGTCTGCCATGCTCCTCCTGGCTTTTCGAGTAAATCAAAATGTCGTCTATGAACACTATCACAGATTTTTCAAGGAAAGGATTACAAACCCTATTCATTAAATCCATGAATGCTGCCGGAGCATTGGTTAGTCCAAACGACATAACCAAGAACTCGTAGTGTCCATATCTTGTTCTGAATGCAGTCTTCTCGATATCCTGCTCTCTTACTTTTAGCTGATGATATCCTGACCTTAGATCGATCTTCGAGAAATAGCTTGGACCTTGCAATTGATCAAACAGGTCATCAATCCTTGGCAACGGATATCTATTCTTTATTGTTGCCTTGTTCAGCTCTCTGTAATCGATGCACATTCTCATACTTCCATCTTTCTTCTTCACGAATAACACCGGAGCTCCCCAGGGCGATGAACTAGGTCTAATGAAACCTTTGTCCAATAATTCCTGAAGTTGCATCATCAGCTCCTTCATCTCCGTCGGTGCTAATCGATAAGGTGCTTTTGCTATTGGCGTGGTTCCTGGTAACAAGTCTATTCTGAACTCTACTTGTCTATCAGGTGGTAATCCAGGAAGATCTTCGGGAAATACTTCCAGATAATCACACACCACTGGAATACTCTACATCACCTTCTTTTCTTTCTTACCATCAATCACAAATGCTAAATATGATGTACATCCCTTGGTCAAACACTTTCTGGCTTTCATTAGGGAAATGATTCCAGAATTCACTCTGCATTTGTCCCCATACACCATAAACGAATCTTTCCCAGGCGGGTTTACTTTAACTATCTTCTTCTTGCATAAAATTTCGGCATCATTGGCGCTAAGCCAATCCATTCCCAAAAGGATGTTGAAACCATTAAGTTCGATAGGCAATAATTCCTCGAGAAACTTATTCCCATTAAGGTCGATTAAGATGTTTTTCATACGATGGCTAACAGGTACAAACTTGCCACTAGCAACTTCGACTAATAAAGCATTATCTAGTCTATCAATAGGCAAAGCTAGCTTTCTACCAAACTCATGCGAAATAAAGGAGTAGTTGGCTCCAGAATCAAACAAAATTTGAGTAGGTAATTCGTTAACGAGAAAGGTACCTGAAGCGACATCAACTTCATCTTTCGCGGCCTCAAGTGTCATCTGGAAGGCTCTCGCCTTCGGCTTTGGTGGAATGTTGGGCCTAGCTGCCTCCTTCTTCTTCGGACAGTCTTTCAAAATGTGCCCCTCTTCATTACAACCAAAACACATCCTTTTATTGTTCGGACATTCATTGGAAAAATGTCCAACCTTTCCACACTTGTAGCAGGTTACATCCTCGCTACATTTCGCAAAGTGCTTTTTTTTACACTTATCACACCACTTTGCTTCGCCTCCTTTCCCTCCAAACTTTTTCGAATCAGATTTCGAAAATTTGCCTTTCTTACCGGAACCAGATGTTCCCTAAAACTTTCTTTTCTCACCAACCTCAACCTTGTCGGTGGTTCTCCCTTTAATCATGTTCTCAACAGACTTGGCAGCCCAGATAGCTGCCTCTAGAGTATGTGCCTGACGTACTGGCACCTCGTACTCCCATGGGAGTCCTTTTGCATACCGGTCCACCTTTTTCAGCTCGTCTGGAACGATACGCAAGGGAAACTCCATCTTATCGGTGAAGTTATTGGTGTATTCATCAACTGACATGCTGCCTTTCGTCAATGTTAGAAACTTGTTCTCTAGTTCCAACAGATTTTGAGCCGAGCAGAACTTGTGCTTGAACTACACCAAGAACTCTGCCCATGACAATTGCAGTGGCTCATTAGGGCTTAAAGTCTTCCCTAGAGTGTTCCACCAACGAACGGCTCCACCTCGGAACTGACGCACTACATAGATAATTTGCAACATGCCTCTGCAACCATAAGTCATGAAGGCCAATTCCATTTCTGAGATCTAATCCATAACCCCAATCGGATCCTCCTTTCCATTGAAGGTCGATGGTTTGCAAGTTAAAAAGTCCTTGTACTTGCATCCCATTCCATCATTCCTTCCATCATGGTTATCTTGCCTAACTATCAGTGGGTTGGCTTGACCAACAGACCCACTGAAGTTTCCACCTTCCGAGTGCCCTTCATTTAATTCAGGCTCTTCCACTCGAATTGACAGTTCTTCACGATTCTGCTAAAGCAACCGTCTAGTTTCATCCATCTGACGATCCAACATCGTCTGAATCATCATTTGCACACCAGCCATGGTTATTGGCTCAGGTGTTGCTGCTACGACAGGTATTTGCTCAATCACTGGTGGTTGATTCCTGTTTTCATCAGCATTTCCAACTCCACTTCTTCTTCTCACCATTTTGATCTACACACCAAATAAGGTGAAATTAGATCCTCAATCACGGTAGATATTCAAATCATCCTTATCACTCCGAAACGTTTACATGTTAGTTCTAACATCGTAGACGTACGCTCAAAATCCTACACACATAAAGTTTCTAGATCCGGTCGGCAACAGACCATAGATCCGAACAAATAATATCATATATGGCAACATATAACATTTAGCACATAAAAGCATTTTAGGCAACTTTCCTAAAATAAACTAGTGCTCGTGTCTAAAACACAACAGACACACATCTCAAAACTTCACTTAGCATTCTAAGTTTAAGTCTAGAAATCCTACAAATTCCTAGTTCACTTAAACTAATGCTCTGATACCAACTGTGACATCCCCAAAATCTCGGCCAGAAAAGACCGATTTTCATTTATGCTTTTAAAATATTTTCAGATTAAATCCTTTTGATTTGAAAGAGTTGCAGAATTTGTTCCCAAAAACAAAACATGATAAAACAATGTTTACCAAAGCATTTCATAAAAGAAATGTATTTTTCATTATAGAATCAAAACTCGGGGTGTCATGTTCCGATACAGACCAATAAGCATAAACGATAACATTACAAGTCATTCAACAAATATATACATATACAGACTTGTAAACAAAACAACTGATGGTTCATCCATCTTATGCCCTTGCGCCACTACCTGTAATACAAATAAAACTGAGTGGGTCAGGCTTGGTAACCTGGTGAGTATATAGGGTTTTCAACCCACAATAAATAATCATATTTAATTTTCACCAACCAACAATAACCCAATTACCCATTCCCGTTATTCTCACTTTATGTCCCTAAGACAACTAACATAAGGGACCTAGTCTAAGAATATTTCATCGGGGCGACAACACATGCTTCGGGGGTACCTCAGCAATATAAGTCAAATAAGGCAACCATGAAGGGGATGGAGTACGGCGAATGAACACCCAAGTTCATTAACACCTACAGGTGGCGAACCTGATAATGTTCCACAAGACTATCTAGAAAAATCTGTGGTCGTCATCTAAAATCCGCTAGATGACTAAATCAAACAACAACGAGGCCTCTCATCTGTTTATTACACACCAACTATCTACCTATGTTCTACCCAACATACTAGTAGATAAAAATATACATTTCATACATAGTTTAAAAACCTGCATAGCATGCTTTAATCAACACATATTTCACATAACAGATGAGGCACATACACACATAACACATATCTCATAGAGAATAAATCATATCTATGAGTTAGAAGAAAGTGAATACACATTCACACACATAACCACAAAATTATACACATAATACGTATTCCGTATAAAATACTTCATAATGATGCGTTAGAAGAAAATAACTACACACTCACTTGATCAGAAGATGATCGGACAACACTACGGCTTGCAGAAGTAGTATTCTTCGGCAGATCTGGAAGATCTTCACAAAAACCGAACTCCTCGCGGGCAGAGCTTCGGCTCGGGAATCTCACTTCTCGGGATCTTTGGGATCTCGGGACTTGCTTCAGGACTCGGGAATAATACCGGGGCTTCGGGATAGCTTCGGGGGTTTACGCGCAGAGCTTCGGCACAAAAACGAGGGGAAATGAGCAAATAAGCCCGGAACCCTCGCATCCTATTTATAGGAGGCTGGAGCCTCGGAGTACGCGGGGCGTACAGGTCCGAAATCATCACTGCGTTCGTCATCCGAAGCCACTTGATTCGAGTGTCGATATCTTCGGTGTACGCAGGGCGTACTTCGGATCGGATCGCTGACTCCTCTTTGGATAATACCGGATTTTCCAATTAAAATTAAATACAAGTTATTTAATAAACTTCGGAAATTCATATCTTCTTCATACGAACTCCGTTTTCGACGTTCTTTATATCCACGCGAAGGTGAGACTACGCTCTACAACTTTCGTTTATACTCCGTCGGCTAATTTTGAATTTATTTTTATTATTTATTTTGAATAGGCCGGGACAAAAAAACTTCGTTATAAATTCATAACTTCTTCGTTTGACGTCCGTTCTGGCCTAACTTTTTATCGCTTCGTTACCAACAACGAGACCTTCGATCCTCGTTTAGATTGCTTCGGCTAAAAACCTCTCGATCTCAAATCGAGTATTTCAGGCTGCATACCGCTAAGCCGAAACTTCGATAAATCATAACTTCCTCATACGAAGTCAGATTTGGGCGTTTTATATATATTCGGAAACCTCGTTTCAACTACTACAACATTATCCAAAGATATTAAGTTTATTTTACACTTAAATTTTGATGCTTATTTTTATTCTTAATTAATCAAACCACATAATTAAGCAATTAAGCACAAAACACATAATACTCAAATAATACACTCTTATTATTTCAAAACGGGTTACAAAGGTTAACCTAGACTATTATGTTGCTAAAAATGGCAAGCCCGGAAACACAGTCGTTATATAATGTATGCACTCACAAGATCCGCATGGAAGACGATTGTAAGCCTAGGAGGGAAGCTCAAAGACGATTAAATCCCCCTCTGATGGACGTTGTCATGAAATAGATAATCAAGCTCCTTGATGCGGACATGATTTACCATATTTCCTGACTCCAAATGGGTTAGTTTGGTTCAAGTGGTTCCCAAGAAAACGGGAATCACGGTTATTGAGAATAACAAAGGTGTCATGATTCCCACTCGAGTTCAAAATGGATGGAGGGTGTGCATTGATTATTGAAAGTTGAATTCAAGCACACGAAAAGATCATTTTCCCCTTCCTTTCATCGACCAAATGATACAAAGATTGGCGGGAAAATAGCATTATTGTTGCCTCGATGGATATTCGGGTTTTCACAAAATACCCGTAGCCCCCGAAGATCAAGACAATATGACTTTTACATGCCTTTTCGGCATGTTTGCCTACAAGCGGATGCCATTTGGATTATGCAATGCCCCCGCCACATTCCAACGATGCATGGTGAGCATCTTTTCCGAGTATGTAGAGAATATAATTGAGGTATTCATGGATGACTTCACCGTCTATGGCAATTCGTTTGATGAATGCTTGGAAAACCTTAAGAAGATTTTGAAAAGGTGCATTGAAAAGAAGTCGGTGTTAAACTTTGAGAAGTGTCACATCACGGTCAATCAAGGCATCATCTTGGGACACATTGTCTCCAAAAAGGGAATTGAAGTTGATAAAGCCAAAATTGATTTCATACAAACCCTCCTTTACCTAACATGTGTTAGAGAAGTAAGATCTTTCTTGGGCCATGCGGGATTCTATAGAAGATTTATCAAATATTTCTCAAAGATCACGAGACCGATGTGCCTCCTTCTCCAAAAAGATGTTGAGTTTGACTTCAATGTAGCATGTCAAGAGGCCTTTGACAAACTTAAAGACTTGCTCACCTCCGCTCCAATAACCCAACCTCCAAATTTGGAGCTTCATTTTTAAATTATGTGTGATGCAAGCAATTTTTCCATTGGAGCGGTCTTAGGTCAAAAGGAGGGCAAAGCATCACATGTTATCTACTATGCCTCCAAAACCTTGGATAATGCTCAAGCCAATTATTCCACCACCGAGAAGGAACTTCTAGCCATTGTTTTTTCCTTGGAGAAATTATGACAATACCTTCTTGGAACAAAAGTGATTGTATACTCCGACCATACAGCCTTGAAGTATCTCATGACCAAGAAAGATGCCAAGCCACGGTTGATTCAGTGGATTCTTCTTTTACATTCTTTTACAAGAATTCGATCTTGAGATTAAGGAAAAAAGTGGTGCTGAAAACCTAGTCGTGGATCACTTAAGCCGGTTGAATATTGGTGGTTCTTCTTCTTCCATTCTTGATGAATTTCCAGATGAACATCTCTTCAACATTTCAAACACAATTCCTTGGTATGCGGATATTGTAAATTACTTGGTTGCTAAAGAAATTCCACGCGCATTTACCAAGTACCAAAAGGACAAATTAAAGAGTGATTCCAAATACTACATGTGGGACGACCCTTATCTTTGGAAACACTGTCCGGATCAACTAATACGGAGGTGTGTTCATCAAAATGAGGTTGAGTCAGTTTTGAAGTTTTACCATGAGTATGCATGCGAAGGGAATTTTGGTCAAAACAAAACCATGTGAAAGGTGGTAGAATGTGGACTCTATTGGTCAACTATATCAAGAGATACTTATCTATTTTGCAAGAGTTGTGATAAATGTCAAAGAATGGGAACCGTATCCATGAGGCACGAGATGATTCAAAGCCCTATCCTCATCTGTGAGATCTTTGATGTATGAGAAATCAACTTCATGGGCCCACTCCCCGTTTCTTTTGGTTATACTTATATACTCTTAGCGGTTAACTATGTCTCAAAGTGGTTGGAAGCAAATGATACAAGGCATGATGATTCTAAAACTGTAATTGACTTCTTGAATTCAAACATTTTCGCAAGATATGGTGTACAGAGAGCCTTGGTGAGTGATAAGGGCACTCACTTTTGCAATAAAATGATGGAAGCCATGATGAAGAGATATGGTGTAACAAATCGGATTTCGACCGCCTACCATCCATAAACAAATGGCCAAGCCGAAGTGTCAAATCGATAAGTCAAACAAATTCTTGAAAAGACGGTCAACACCACACAAAAAGATTGGAGCTTGAAGTTAGAAGATGCATTGTGGGAGTATCGAACCGCCTATAAAACTCCAATTGGAATGTCTCCATTCCGCCTCGTCTATGGAAAGTCTTGTCATTTACCGGTGGAATTGGAACATAAGACATATTGGGCGGTTAAAAAGTATAAGGGCATGTTTGATTTGGTGCTGATTGGGTCTGGTCAGATGTTTTTGTCTGAATCGGTCCAGTCAGAGTGTTTGATTTGCACCTGACTCAGTCAATATCTCATACTTGGTCCACAAAATTATCAGACTCGGTCCTGTAGAAATATAATGTTGACCGAGACTGAAACTTCATTTCCCCCGACTTGCCTTTTCCTTCTTGCAACACGTTCTTTTTCTTCCCACCTCCTACATCCATGCCTCCCACATGGGCACCTCCATCTATGCTCATCCTCCCTCCCCCGACCAACACTATCGTATATGTATGTGTTGGTTTTTGAGCATTCTAACACTCCTAAGTGTACATGAAACCCTAAATACCTTGGATCTATGTTTTCTCTATTATACATGCAAATACAAACTTTCCAAGGTTTTACCGTATATAGCATACAATACTTGATACTTGGGTAATCAAATAGATAAAATACATACCTTTGTATGATGTAGCTTGTCTTCATGAAGCTTGAGTGCCTAGTGCCCCAAGTGTGACACCTCAAATGGTTCACACAACACCAAATGCGCATGGAATGACTTGATAGAAAATGAAACACTTCTTGAAATCGTCTAGCCCTCATATTCACACACTTAGTGCACGATTTCTTGAGCCATGGGATTCTTTTATATGGTGGCTATTAGGGTTACACCATGTAACTCATAACTTTACCCAGTCCTTATGCTCCATGGATTTTAACCTCCATGGAGTATCCATGGGTCACCCCCATGGACTTAGTCCAACATAAGGAATCTTGGATCACAAGCCCACCTATAAAAGAATGAATGATTTACACAATCAACCCATATATTTAATTAGTCTCCTTTTGATCACTTAATGAATTCCAAATTAATTCTTGATCAATACTAATTAAATAAGCTTATTAATATATTAGAACTTATAATAAATTAATAAACCTTAAGTGTTATTTCTCTCATTTTAGTCTATCCAAATGCATGATGCCATGCAACCCAAATGGACCATGCCGGGTCGAGTCAAGTCTTACCAATTATAGTTATGGACTTAGACATTAATCCAACAGTCTCCCACTTGGATAAGTCTAAAACTATTATTGCAAGTATGACTTCAAGAACCGACTGGCAATCGTAGCTCTTAAAAGCTTCTGTCGAACTTTGACCTTGTCGATGATCTCTATCCTTTGTCAATGACTTGTCCATTAGATAAGGGATCATATATTCCTTCATTCTAGATAACATATGGACTGAGATATGGATTATAATCATTCTCTCTGTCCATTTGTTGTTTCCCGATTTCCGATTTATGACGACTGACTAATTAAACAAATCAAATCAGTCCTAGCCCGGCCGACCACTTACATTTGTCATCACCAAATCATCGAGGGGCCCACAGATATCGCTTTTATCCCAAAGGTAAAAAGAATGGATAAACTTCGACTTATGTGGCTTGTTCTACTACTTGTTAAATCATACACAAAGGCACGTTTTATAACATCGAGTTACCAATGCATTTTCGAGCAATCAATGTATAACCAACTCATAGTAATAACTCGTATCTCTAGGTTTGAAGAATATAGGATATTATCGTCTCATTGTCACTCGTGATAAAATCCATGAAGTGATTCCAATGAGTGCGGATTGAATCCAATACTCAGAACTTATGAGCACTCATGAGTGTTGTAGCCCTTTTTCCAACATCTTAGACCTCTACAAGCCAACCCATGACAGTCTTGATTCATATCTACTTCCAACATATGACCGACTGTGGATAGTTTGCATAACTTAGTCAATCAGGAAGAACGACCTAGTTATTCTGGAAGTCAAAACATGCAAAATGAAACACAATAATAATAGAATCTAATATGGTATCAAAACCTATGAATATAAATAAAACACCTTTTATTTATCACCATATGATTACACATTATTCATTGTATACTGTTTCAGCTATCAACTTTATTCTTGAATTAAAACAATAGTTGTCCCATGCTCCAAGCATGTACACTATGTTTTTCTAAACACTAGTCATGCTATACACCAAGTATGCATACTATGTTTGTCTATGATTTTTACTTTGTGAAATAGACCAGTTAAACATAACTCCAATGATTCTCATTCCACAATCCCAATTCCTTACTGCAAATGCAAGAATTCCAAATTCATTACATTTACTGAAATCTGTTAGATTCTAAACTTATATTCATTGATCCTCTTGTAATGATTATGCACAAAGTCAGATAGACTTGACAACAAACATTACAGAGCATTCCAAAGGAGATCAAATCCTTGGAAACATCCTTCTTGCATTAAGTTTCCTAATCTTACACAGATTGAATAATTTCTAACTTTGAAACATTTTCATATTCCATTTTGGCTATCACTTCTGAACAAGAGTTTCCTCCTTACAGATTATGTCAATACGGTCCTTCTAGAATTAACACTATACTTCCAACTGTCCTTGTGCAACCAATTTTTGATAACCCTAGATTCTCCTCGACAATTGCTTAATCCTTTTAGTCATATCCAGTTCTAAACCTTTTCCCTTCTTAATGCCCCAGGAATTTGGAAAATTTTAGAAATGATGAATAGAGCACATGTAATCGATCCTATATCCGAAGCATATGGGACATGATTCTTGATGTTTCATATAAAGACTAAACCAGTCTTTTGCTATAATATGTCCATTTCAATTTGCCAAGTTCTCATAATTCAGATTACGAAAAGGGATCCGTAATCATAATCGAATTTTAGAACGCAAATAATGGACCCATATATAGAATTTCCTTATGTTGAGCCATTCCAACATGAAATTCATATATATCCTTGACTAAATACGATTAAAACTTCAATCTAAGCTTTTAGATTTGAGATGAAGTATAATTTCCTCTCCCTTAATTATAGCAAAACACTTTTTTCAACGAATTGAAATTTTTGTTTTCTATAATTAACATTGCTAACTTGCAACCTTTGTCATAATTATCATGCTCCCACTAACATGATGATTATCAGCATAACACTTATGCTCCCACTAGCTTTGACATGTATCCAGAAATTAGCTGGACTTCTAGATATCAATACTTGATTAACTTTCTTACCAAAGTTCAGATTTCTAATACTAGATTGCTTTGATAAAACTTTATCAATATCATACACCTTATCTTAGGTAGCTCACAGGTTTGTCTAAACAATTTTAAGAACTATGAAAAGCGATACCGTAATCATAGTCTCGATTGTTTAGACCTTTGCCACTTCTCACAAGTCCATGTTAGTGTGCCGGTTAACCACACACGCTCCACTAACGACTTTGAGAATGCAAATATCACAATTGCTATCTAGCTAAAATCTACTTAGTGAAAGTGTTTCCTCATCATCATTTTCATGAATCAGAGAGAAACCTTATGACACTTAGATTTAATGGTGTATGTGCTCTTAGCCATGTGAATTTTCAAAACCATAGTCACAAGACAAGGATAATGACAAATTCAAACTTATATGGACTGAACTCAATCTTAATTTCTTGCCATCTAGCAGCTCAAGGGCCTGCCATTGCTTCCAAGTTGTTGTGCAGCCAATTGAGAAATCTAAGAACTCATATGCATAGCCAACATTAATTGGAATGGGCACAGAATATGTCAACACGATAGGTTATAAACCTCAAGTCGTGTGCTAGTGAAGAACTTCAGGTTTTATTCTTGATTAGTTCTTGAGACATTCAAGACCTTTAAGACTCCCACTGTCCTCTTGACATATAAGACTTTCTTCTCAGATATTCAGGAGATAGTGTGGATTCTAATCAAGACAAACACTTCACACAATTGGCCTTAGTTGGTCTTAGTTTTATCCAAAACATCACAACTTACCAATTTCAAATGTACAAGAGTAGGACACTATTACTCTTACATTTGACAAGTGTTTTAAACCTTTCTTTAAGATATGTCACTCAACTTACAATCTTAGAGTATTACTCTAAGAATTGTTTTTGGAACAAAGTATGAATCATCTTCTTGATTTAACCACTTCAACAATTCATAACTCCTCTTCTTAACTATCATAATGCACTTAGAGGATGAATTGTGATAAGGTCTCAAAATCATTAAGATGGTCTTAAAACATGATACTAAAGTACTCTCCCATCTTTTCAGATCTGAGAAACTTTTATCTTTCTACCTAAGTTGATTTTTCTTATTCGCTCTGCCATACATTGGAACCTTTTCCAATGTCTCAGAATTACACTTAAGCTTGTAAGTATAACCACATTTACTGATCTATAGTAAATTATGATGAATAGTCTTATCGATATTTTGTGGTGGACTTAACTAGTGCACAAGAATGTGTACTCGATCCCTTAGTCCTTTACTTGACTCACACATCCATGTGAACAAGTAGTTAGTCTAAATTTTTCCAATGCTTGAAAGTTCTCATTCATCATGCTATACAACTTGCATGATTCCAAGTTTCTATCCAACTGAAACTTGGGTGATGAGAATCTTTCCTTATTTGGTAAATTTAGACACTACTATAAATGAAAGAATCAAATTCATATTTCCACTCTTACTCTTAATGGAATCTTATAAGCAACAAAAATTTTCCACAAATGCCATTGTAAAGATATTTTTAAAATAAATAAAATCAAATTTTTTTCTTTTATTTTAAAAGCTTTGCGGAAAAACTATCCTTACAGTGCAAAAGCACATGAAAACTTTGTTGTTATCTATTCCTAAGAAATATATCATAACTCCTAAGAAGTAGCTCAAGAACCCAATCTTCAAACTATGCCATAGAAATCCATCTACGCGATCAGCTTCAACATATTCTTTCTTTAAGTTTCTTCACTTTTCTTTGATTCGTAAAACATCAACATGTGACTCAATCACATCATTTATCAAGAATCTCATAATAGAGACTTAGCAGAGTTAGATAGTGGACTTTACTTGAAGTAGAGTCAAACTTATTGACTTTAACATCCTTAGGTAAAATTGGCAGCTTCGCAACTAATGCCCCTTCCTTTGGCAATATAAACATATGGACCCTTTGGAAATAGTATGCAGGACAATCACAGACTTAGCTTTTCTCTTTACCATTTGGTCACCCGAGTTGACTATGGTCGATCCCTTTCCATTGAGAAGAGAATGCTTTTTCTGGATTTCCAGTGTCTTCATTGTTAATGTCCATAAAGTTTTAGGAAGTTGATCTTAGCAAATAGATAAGATAGTTAAGGGTCTTGTCATAGTCTGTTTCATAGGAGTCCCAAAGGAACTCACTATGTGACTTGGAAAGTAGTTGAGCCACCAACTTCTCAAGACTTTAACACCCAACTCTCCCGGCTTGTAAATATGTGACTACATCTCCAAGATGTGATCACACATAGACCTTTGCTTGCCAATAGGGCTTGAGTGACCTTAAACTTTTCAAGAACTTGTAGGTTAAGGAGAATAATTGGAGGAGGTGAAAGAAGTATGATTTCCATGGGACATCATCTTCATTTAGGAAAGCTTGTTTCAAGAGATTTGGGAAGATCATAAGTGTCTAAACCAGACATCTTTTAGGAGATATTCAAGATAGTTGATTTAAATTCCCTAATATAACATCCAATATGAAATATTAAGGCTAGGACCCAACAAACTATTTTATAACTTGGAAGAGGGATGTCGTAATCCAAGCTAAAAAAATATTTGAAGGTAGGTGAATGACGATTCACCAATTTCCACCAAGATAAACGAAATCTATTATTAGGTTTTAATTGGTTTTTGAAACTCCTAGATTCTTTTGAGATTCATTGAACTTTTCAATGGCATGTTTCAATCTCGAGTGTGCCCTTCAGGTTTTGTGACTGGGATGCCGAGGATCACAAAATAAGGTGTGAATAACCATGCAAATATATTTGGTACCTTTAATATTTACCCCTCAATCGATGTGCCGGTTAACCACAAGCGCTCCACCGATACTATGATAAACATTAAGTTACCCTTTGCCTACCTTGTTAAATACGAGTTAGTGTGCCGGTTAACCACACATGCTCCATTAACCGACTTAAACAAATTGCAAAGTGTAATTTCATGGATTAGCACCTTATTCACATTTTCCTAAGGAACTAGGATTGGGTATTTATAAAAGGTTTAGTTACTTAGTATTTATCCTTAATACTTTTAATGAAGGGAGAATTCTAGTCCTTGTCCTACCCGTTCGGCTAACGACCCTCCATCGGTCAAGGAAGCGGTGGGTGAGAGTGGACACCCATTAAACTGCCATTTTATAGGCAATAACCTTATACCCCTCTTATAGACCGGCTTCATGAATGAGGCCTACTAACAGCAAGACTGACTTTACTCTTATACATATATATAAATATTATTAACTTATAATATTATAAAGTATAAGGGTTGAATTTTAACTTCTAAAATTCTAAGGGCTAACTTGGAATTAAAGTATTCATAAGGAAAACTTTTTCAAATTCCAAAACTTGAGGGAAATTTTTGAAACTATTCAAAACTAATTAATTCCATAACTTATAAGTTTAAAGTAGTTTTAATTAAAAGACTCTTCAAGTTCCATAACTTGAGGACAAGTTATGGAAGACTTTACACTAATAAAAGAATGTAACTTTTCCTTTATTTTGTAAATTATGGAATTAATTAGGGTTACATATTTTATTACTTAATGAAGTGACTCTTGAACCTCCATAACTTGAGGACAAGACTCTTCATTCTTTTTGTAACCATTGCCAACTTTTATGAGTTTTATGAAACTTACATGTGACTTTTCATATAACTTTAGGAAAAGTTACAAAAACACATTTTAGAATCAACTCTTAGATTAAAATGGATTGAAAACACATAATCAATTAACTTACCTATTAATCTAAGCTACTCATATGAACAAAGATAATTCACATCAAACTTTTTCACGTAATTAGCATAACTTTTAAACTAATACAAAACATGAATCTATTGACAATTATCTTTGAAATTGGATTAGCATGAATATTACCACATCAAAAACAAGTTTACCAGTTCAAAAACAGCTTAAGGTAATGTTCCTAGTCCAATTCCAGCCAAAACAGTAAACAGCAAGCTGTCAGCACCCAAAACTCGTCGAGTTCCTTGCGAAACTCGTCGAGTTCATGCCCAAAATGATGAACTCGTCGAGTTTTTTGCATAAACTCGTCGAGTTTTATGGTCTGGACAGATTCAACTTTGAAAAAAAACATTTGCATCAAGTATAATAGAAACCAAGCCTAGGCTTTGATACCATTGTTGGGTTTTGAGCATTCTAACACTCCTAAGTGTACATGCAACCCTAAATACCTTGGATCTATGTTTTCTCTATTATACATGCAAATATGAACTTTTACAGGGTATTACCCTATCTAGCGTATAATATTTGATACTTGGGTAATCAAATGGATAGAATACATACCTTTGTATGATGTAGCTTGTCTTCATGAAGCTTGAGTGCCTAGTGCCCCAAGTGTGACACCTCAAATGGTTCACACAACACCAAATGCACATGGAATGACTTGAGAGAAAATGAAACACTTCTTGAAATCGTCTAGCCCTCATATTCACACACTTAGTGCATGATTTCTTGAGCCATGGGATTCTTTTATATGGTGGCTATTAGGGTTACACCATGTAACTCATAACTTTACCCATTCCTTATGCTCCATGGATTTAAACCTCTATGGAGTATCCATGGGTCACCCCATGGACTTAGTCCAACATAAGGAATCTTGGATCACAAGCCCACATATAAAAGAACGAATGATTTACACAATCAACCCATATATTTAATTAGTCTCCTTTTGATCACTTAATTAATTCCAAATTAATTCTTGATCAATACTAATTAAATAAGCTTATTAATATATTAGAACTTATAATATATTAATAAACCTTAAGTGTTATTTCTTTCATTTTACTCTATCCAAATGAATGATGCCATGCAACCCAAATGGACCATGTCGGGCCGGGTCAAGTCTTACCAATTATAGTTATGGACTTAGACATTAATCCAACAGTATGTGCTAGGGCTGAACAGGAAAATGGTGTCGTCATCTTCCTCATTCCCTTCCATCTGCACCACTCTAATTGATAAATAGAGATATCAGGAAGAATTTTTATCATGTCGTACGCTCCAATATTCACATAATCAAATCCTACTATTTATATTGATAGCTTGCAAAAACCTTTAGTATCAATTTAAATTGTTTACATATTTTCCCTCATAAATGTTACCCCTGTTCATCGATGCTGATCTTGATCATTGGTGATATATATAGCTATGATGGTGGAGTTAAATTCACAGCCTTGTCCATGTTTCATATGTTGATATTTTTAATTTGGGAATCGATTTCTAGTGGTTTGAATTCGAGTGATTCTACTTCAAACTCACTATACAATTTGGACTATAGTCCAATTCATGGAACCCTATCCGATCAAATTATCGTATGTTCCTCATCCATTGGGGCATTTGATTGGATGCCTCTAGATATGTTTATGAAAATAATCAAGTTTCTCAGGAAAAAAAGAAACTGCTAGACTCACATGTGTTTGCAAATCGTGGAAATTCATGGTCTCAGATAACATGCTATGTATTTTCTTTCTTGAGAACCAACATGATCCTTGGGACTCAATTTTCTTTGCGAAAACTAACTTATGATCTGATTTTCCTTTCCGGTAGGTTTTCATTTTCTTAATTTTCAGCTTTATTGGATGTTTATAGAGTGAATATTGAATTTTATGAACTATTATTTATGCTGATTTGAGAGGAATTTTCAATTCAATCACACAAGACTCAAACACTTGAATTGCATCTTGGGTCATCTTCGAATTCGGAAGAAGATTACCAACCAACTCAAAACATGTAAACTCACATCTTCATCATCATAAGTAGTAGAGAGCACATTCAAAAATGTGGGTGAAGATAAATAAATATCATAGAGCAATTTTGTCTTGCAATTGGAGTGAACTTTTGAAGTGCATGTTTTGTCAAAACGTGAATCATGAAAATTTATCTTCACATTAGTATATGGGTTTTCATTGTATGTTTTTGTACTTTGAAGTTTGCATTTTATAATTTTTTTTATATAAAAAGTTTATTTATTGTCTTTAAAAGGGTATTGCAGTTTGTAAATTTTAATGAACATATGAGTGTATATTTGTGTGTATGCTAAAACATATGTGTATGTTTTTTGTAAAAACATAAAACATACATGGAGAAGAATAACTTAAAAACATAAAAATTATTGTTTAGGGGTAATATAGTCATTTTGTACAGTCAGTCGGTTATAAAATCAAACAAACAAGTTTCGGTTATAAATTAATTCAGTCAGAACTTATAACCCAGTCAGCTTCTAACCAAGTCAGTAACTATCAAACGACCCTTAACTTTAATATTGAAGAAACCGGGAAGCACTGAAAGATGCAACTTCAAGAAATCAAAGAGTTGAGGAACAAATCTTATGAAAATGAAAGCATCTACAAAAACAAGACAAAAGCATTTCACGACAGGCACATCACTCGAAAGCATTTTATTCCGAGCCAAAAAGTTCTTCTTTATCATTCACGCTTAAAGCTATTCCCGGGAAAGTTGCGATCTCGATGGCACGGACCTTTTATTGTTATAAAAGCATTTGAACACGGTGCGGTTGAAATTAAGAGTTTGGAAACGAATCAAATATTCAAAGTGAATGGGCATCGTTTAAAATCATTTTATGAAGGCTTTATACGGGAGAATTTGACAATGTAACACTGGAAACTCTGATTTACGAAGGTTGACGGAAGCGGGGCTATGTATTGGAAAAAACGTTAAATAAATGCATCATAAAATAATAATCTCTGTTTAAACTTTTGGTATTTCTAAGATTGAAATTAGTCAAAAAAAAAAGTTGTGCGGGTGCCCGCGCATGCCTTGCGCGACCCAGACCCAGCGTGCAGTTTTCGAGCTCCAAAATTACTCCCACATGGGGTTGCATCTGATTAGTACACGCGGTCTAACTCCACCCTCGCAGCTCCTTGCGCGACCAAGATCAAAAATCCCAATCCCCCTTGCACGACCCATCAGACCCATAACCCTGCCCATATCCGCTTTTGACCAACCTAACTACCGGAACCGACCCACTTTTTGACACGTTAACCCGGTTCAACCCAACCCGACCCACCATTATTACCCTTTCACCCATCGGATCCACTGTAACATCCCAAAATTTGAGGCAAAAAAAATTCCTTTTTTAAATTAAGTAAATCCTAAAATATGTTACCAAAACATTGTCAATATTACATCAGGTTTAAACCACAATGTCGTGTCTCAAAATCATAACATCATAAGTGATGGAAATCAGAGTACAATCCAAGAAGCTCATTACGGAAATCATGTGTGAATGTGTGATGCGCTGCTACACCGCCGGCTCCTTCCCATTAGACGAAGAGGTACCTTAACAAAACTGAAACTATAAGCACAAAGCTTAGTGAGTTCCCCCATCATACCACATACTATATAATATCATCGGTATCTTTCAACCAGTAACTGCCATCGGTATCTTTCAACCAGTATTTGTCATCGGTATCTTTCAACCGGTAACTATCATCGGCATCGTTCAACCGGTAACTACCATCGGTATCTTTCAACCGGAACTAGGGACTATTTCACCTCTACCACTATCATACAATAACAAGATATAATCATACAGTCAGCCAGTCAGGCATAACTTGGTACTGAACTACCCCTTGATCTTAAAGACCGATTTCAGGGAAATACTAATCCCTACCACTACCATTAACACACGTATCATATCACACACGCATATCTCATGACCAAAGCATATAACCATACCAAGATAATTATCACAAAGACAATTATCTACCAAATACCCTTGTTGGTGGGCCGACATTATGGCCTTAGACCCACCCCTACTGGAAGGTAACTCACCTCGAACGAGTAGCTGCTAATAATCTGCGCGGGAAATCTATGTATGTTGCTACTCCGGAAATCCTCCGGCTATAATCCCCACAAACACTTAATCAAAGTTTGATATCTATTCTTAGGGTAAAATAACCATTTTACCCCCGACCAAGTCCAAGTCAAAGTCAACTTCCAGTTGACTTGACTCGCCGAGTTGGGCCGCCAACTCGTCGTGTCCCTATCCCTTTAACTGTCCTCATCCACGTCTCTACTCATCGAGTTTAGCAATGACTCAACGGGTTCTCCTTCTATATAAATCATCGAAGGATCCTTCATCCGAATCGTCGAGTTATGTGAACAACTCGTCGAGTTTATCCTCATCCTATGAACCAGTCCTTTCTTAGACTCGCCGATTTGTAAGAACAACTCGTCAAGTTCATCTTCAAATGTTGGGAGATTGCCTTGGACTCTCCGAGTTGGCTCATGCACTCGCCGAGTTCGATGAACTCTAGGACTATGGCTTAGCCCAATACGTTGGGTCACTCCCCTGGACCCTCTAAAACCTTTCCAACACTCAACTGGGTCTCTTTGACCCGTAACAAAAAAGGGGAGTCTAACCTCGGACTCGCCGAGTCCCAAGAACGACTCGCCGAGTCGATACTGTCCAAGTCTATTTCTTCGATTTCTGGTGTATAACTCTTTTCCAAATGATAAATATAGATCCCTAAACTCAATCTAGGACGTAAAGTTATGAACTTTACGTGCATGCATGAGACTTTGAGCAGAAAAGGATCTAAAAGAGACTCTTAAGTTGCATGGGGGCTTCTATGGGTGCTACAGCAACCCTTTTCTGCCTTGTAACTCCTTCATGGACGTAGATCTGAAGCCTCAACCCCCAACCATGCTTGCAATCATGGTTGGTCACCAAGAATGGCTTATAAAAGCCCTAAATTTCGCCAAAAAGGGATCTAGCAAATGAACAAGCAAGGTATCGACTTTATACCTTCTGGGAACTGCAAATGATGCACAAACTTGAACTCCCTTGGTCTTCTCTTGATCCCTCTAGGCCCTTCCTTCTTCGTTGTGATCAAAATCACCAAAAATCACCAAAAATGCCTTTAGATCTTCACACACACAGTTAGGGTTTACTATGGGGGTTTCTGGAAGCAATAGGGATGAAGGGTGGATGAATGAGATGCTTAAATAGGGTGCAAACCCTTAGATTAGGGTTTTGTCAACTCAGAGTCTATTTGTCGAGTCTGGAGGCCGACTCGACAAGTCCGTCATATAAATCTCGTATCCAATCCGCTTCTACTCAAAGAGTGGGGACTTCAACTCGCCGAGTCCCAGGCCAAAAATGCAAAATAATTAAATAAAATACATACCAGGAACCAGGTGCTACAAATTTCCCCCCACTTATTTTAGACTTCGTCCTCGAAGTTTGCTGCTCGTTCCTGGAAAAGCTCTAGGTAATGCTCCATCCTCTCATCCACTGGCTCCTAAGTCCATTCCGAGCCCTTCCAGTGCTACCATTGCACCTTCACCAGCTTGACCCTCTTGTTCCTCAGATCCTTTGACTTCCGGTTGAGGATCGCTACAGGCCGCTCGATGTAATTCAGGCTGTCATCGACCTGAATATCCTCTAAAGTTGCCATTGTCGAATTGTCCACCAAACATTTACGTAACTGGGAGACGTGAAAAGTGCTATGAATCTGACTGGGTTTGGCTGGCAGGTCTAGCCTATACGCCACTTTGCCCACCCGGGCTACAACCCTGAAGGGTCCGATATACCTGGGGCCCAACTTGCCCCTCTTCTTGAATCGAATGATGCCCTTCCAAGGCGACACCTTCAAGAGCACCATGTCCCCAACCTGGAACTCCAGGTCCGACCGACGCTTGTCGGCATAACTTTTCTGCCGACTCTGAGCAGTCTGAAGCCTGCTCCGGACCTGTTGGATCCTCTCCGTAGTCTTGAGTACCACTTCGGTACTCCCCATGACCCTCTGCCCAACCTCTCCCCAGCATATCGAGGTCATGCACTTCCTCCCATACAACATCTAGAAAGGAGGACGGTCGATGCTCGCATGATAACTATTGTTATAGGAGAACTAAGTATCCCAACTACCTCCGAAGTCTATAACACACGCCCGCAGCATGTCCTCCAAGGTCCTCATGGTCCGCTCACTCTGACCATCTGTCCACGGGTGAAAGGCGGTGCTAAAATGCAGACGAGTACCCAGCGCGTCATGAAACTTCTTCCAAAACGTGGAAGTGAACCGCACATCCCTTTCTGAAATCACCGAAACTGGCACCCCGTGCCTTGCCACCACCTCCCTGATATAGATATCGGCCAACCTTTCGGCCGAAATACTCTCCTGAATCGGAATAAAATGGGTGCTCTTGGTCAATCGATCGACGATGACCCAATTTGAATCTACGCCTCGCGCGGTACTGGGAAGCTTCGTGATAAAATCCATCGTAATATCTTCCCATTTCCACAGCGGGATATCCAATGGCTAGACCTTTCCGTGAGGTCTCTGTTTCTCATCCTTAACCTTCCTGCAGGTCAGGCACCAATCGTCAAGACGAAGATCCCTATACATCTTCGTTGCCCCGGGATGAATAGAGAACCTGGATTTGTGCGCCTCTTCCATCAACGTCTAATGCACGCCTCCATGATATGGGACCCACACCCTTCGATGCAAAGTCAACAATCCCCGACTATCATAGTCAAAGGAGGAAACCTGACCCACGATTCGCTCGCTCTTCCGATATTCCTCCTTCATGGCCTCCTGCTGGGCCTCCCGAATCCGCTCCAACAGCGGAGTCACCACCATCTTCCTCATACAGATATCCCTGATCGGCATTGCCTTGCAGCTAGGTGCGTCGGCCACAACATTTGGCCTTCCCCGGGTGGTAGAGGATCTCATAATCATAATCCTTTACCACATCAAGCCACCGAAGCTGCCTCATATTCAGATTTGGCTGGTCCATGAGATACCTCAGCCTCTTGTGGTCCGTGTAAATGGTACAACGAACCCCATAAAGGTAATAACGTCAAATCTTGAGAGCGAACACAACAACCCCCAACTCCAAATCAAGCGTTGGAGAGTTCGCCTCGTGAGGCTTCATCTGCCTCGAAGCGTATACAATAACATGCCCTCCCTGCATCAATACTGCGCCCAATCTTGAGATGGACGCATCGCAATATACCACAAAATCCTCCATGCCCTCAGGCAGGGCTAAGATTGACGCCTCGCACAATCACTATCTCAATGTCTCGAATGTGGCCTGCAGCTCAGGCCCCCTATGAAAGACCACGACTTTCCTCGTCAGCCTGGTCTGGGGCACAACTATCTTGGAGAAGTCCTGAATGAACCTTCGATAGTAGCCTGCCAGTCCTAGGATGCTCTGAATCTCAGATGGAGACCTCGGAACCTCCAACCTCATCACGGCCTCCACCTTGGCCGGGTCAACCGAAATCCCGTCATGGTTGACGAGATGCCCAAGAAATTGCACCTCGCACAACTAGAACTCACACTTGGAGAACTTGGCATACAAGCTCTCCCTCCTCAAGGTATCCAGAACCTCCCGCAAGTGCTCCTCATGCTGCTCCCGCATCTTGGAATAACCCAAGATATCATTAATAAAAACTATCACAGACCGATCCAACATTGTTCTGCACATGCGGTTAATGAGATCCATGAATGCGGTTGAAGCATTGGTGATCCCGAAGGGTATCACCACGAACTCATAGTGACCATAACGCGTCCAGAAAGCAGTCTTCTGCACATCCTCCTCCCTTACCCTCATCGGATGATAACCTGAACGCAAATCAATCTTAGAGAACCAAGATGCTCCTTGAAGCTAGTCAAAGAGGTCATCGATCCTTGGAAGTGGGTAACAGTTCTTCACCGTTACCTTATTCAACTCCCGATAATCTATGCACATCCGATGCGACCCGTCCTTCTTCTTCACAAACAGAATCGGGGCTCCCCAGGGTGAACTGCACGGTCTAATGAATCTCTTGTCTAACAGCTCATGTAGTTGTGTAGACAATTCCTGCATCTCAAGAGGAGCCAACTGATACGGCGCCTTGGCTATCGGAGCCGCACCAGGGACTAGGTCGATCCTGAACTCTACCTGCCTCTCCGGAGGTATCCCAGGCAACTCCTCGGGGAATACATCCGCAAACTCTCGTACTACTGGCACATCGCCCACCGTCGCCCCTCCAGCCTCCCAGGTGTCCATAATATAGGCAACATATCCTGCTCAACCCTGCTGAAAGTAGTGCCTAGCCCTCGCTGCCAAACATAAAGTTGGTCCTTGTTGTGGCCTCTCGCCTTGAATCACTAGCTCTCCCCTATTTGAGGTCCTGATCTGCACCAACTGTTGCGCACAGTCAATCACTACCCCATTGGGGTTTAACCAATCCATACTGATAATAACCTTGTTCCCCCCTCAAAGATATGGGAACCAAGTCTACCAGGTAACGTTCCTCGAACAGCCTTAAAACACAATCCCGGTAGACCTCTGATGCTCGTACTGACCGGTCGTCCGCAATCTCGATCTCTAGAGGGCAATCCAACATGCCCGAAGACTCAGGAAACTTCTTGCTAAGCGCAAGAGAGACAAACGATCGGGTAGCACCGAATCAAACAACACCTGAACTGGGATACCGTTCACATGGAACGATCCTAAACAAAGCACATACATAATATATCAAAATCACAGCGACATAACATAAAAGCGTAAATAAGAAATCATACCCGTCATCACATCGGGTGCAGCGCGTGCTTCCTCGGCTGTCAGCTAAAATGCTCGGCTCCGTACCACTGGAGCCTCCGAATTGACCTTCCGGCCATCCATAACCTGCGTAGTCGTCGGAGTTGGCGCCACTGCCGGCGCCGCTGCATCTGTCGTCAATCTGGGGCAATTGGCCTTCATATGACCCCTCTGATTGCAATGGAAGCAAATCAGGTCTGATGTCTGAACCGCGGGAGTAGGGGCAGTGCAATCTCTGCCAAAATGCCCTGTCTTGCCGCACTTATAGTAGCCTGAACCCGACCCAGTGCGGCAAACTCCCTCATGTGAACGATCGCATTTTCCACAGTGGTCTCGGCCCTGCTAGCTCTTCGACCTAGAGTCGAATCCCTTGGGTTTCTTCCCCGAAACCCCCGTAACCTACACAGTCTCTGCCTTCCTCTTCCAGAGGTGCTCCAAATCGATCTCCCTCTCCCGCGCGCTAGCAATCATGGAGTCCAAATTCGGACATGCCGAGAAGCTAACGTACTCCCTGATATCGGCTCTCAACATGTCGTGATAGCGGTTCCTACTCATATCCTCATCTCCTGCATACTGGGGCACCAATAATGCCTTCTCTCGGAACTTGGCGGTGATCTCCATTACAGTCTCCATAGTCTGCCTCATATCCAAAATCTACCTGGCCAGCTGCTGAAGCTCCCCAGCTGGTGCAAACTCGGCCCTGAATCGAGTCACGAAATCTGACCACGTCATAGCCTCAATGGATGGGGCTCCCAATGTATCACCAATCAACTCCCACCAATCTCTGGCTCGATCCCTCAAACAACCTACAGCAAAACGGACCTTCGACCCTTCCGGGCAGAAGCTCGTCAACTGCACAGACTCGATGTATGTGATCCATCTCCTAGCAGCAATGGGGTCCTTCACCTCATGGTTGTCCGATGCACCACTCCCTCGGAAGTCCTTAAAGGACAGTGTGCGTGTACCTGTCTGGCTAGACGCCAGATCACTTATGAATGCCCGAAGGCGATCCTCCATCAGCTCCACGATCCCCTCCTTAATCGACCCGAAAATGACCGGGGTCACGTCAAGGATACCTCTCGTAATCTCAGACGCGATGAACTCGTGCAACCCATCATCAACATGCTCGAATCCCGCACCCGAACCTGATCCAGATCCAGATCTTGATCCTCCTGCTCCATGACGTGTGACCACCATTTTGAAAATAAACACATAATCGTCAGGATCATACATACTCTCGAGAGGTCTCACACTCTCTCCAAGTTTCCAGGTTCCATCTCGACCCTCCTTGACTCGAGTACAGATCCTCTGCTTCCAGTAGTACGGGCCCATACTACCATCCACATCTATCCATACTTTCCTCAAGGATTGTTTCGACTTCACCAAGTCCCTTTACCGATACCCTTTTTCCACTAATCTCATCCTAGGCTTTCCTGGGGCACCCTCCGACCTACTCTCCGCCATCAGCTGCACTAAGAGTCCTTACCATCTCCCCCTAACTGGCTTGCGGATACTGCTACATATCCTCTCGCTAGTTAGTTAAAGTTGTCCAGACCCCCTATAGCACAAAGCAAGCAGCATTCGTGCATTGAGTAACCACATCAAGCATAACCTTCAAGCTATCCTACCGCTGACTAAATAGTCCTAGCATACATCTCATACAACAGGCATATAAGGCATCCTTCCTAGATCCTTAGCCCTAGTCTAGCATGTAGTTCTCAGAATCATAAATCATATAGCATATCAAGTATGGGTATCTTAGGGAAAACTTACTTGAGCTCGACCAGTAGCACACATCACACACCTTGTTCTTTCTCGAAATTCCTTAATTTAGATTTTAGGAAACCATTTTCTTTGTAAAAATATTTTAATCCCTCGGTTTGAGTTCAGACGCCCCCGAGGGTGTGTCCGAATCCCTCAAATCAGGGCTCTGATACCAACTTGTAACATCCCAAAATTTGAGGCCAAAAATTTCATTTTTAAATTAAGTAAATCCTAAAATATGTTAGCAAAATATTGTCAATATTACATCAGGTTTAAACCACAATGTCATGTCTCAAAATCATAAAATCATAAGTGATGGAAATCAGAGTACAATCCCAGAAGCTCATTGCGGAAATCATGTGTGAATGTGTGATGCGCTGCTACACCGCCGACTCCTTACCCTTAGACGAAGAGGTACCTGAAACCAAAATTGAAACTGTAAGCACATAGCTTAGTGAGTTCCCTTATCATACCACATACCATATAATATCAACGGTATCTTTCAACCGGTAACTGCCATCGGTGTCTTTCAACCAGTATCTGTCACTGGTATCTTTCAAACGGTAACTATCATCGGTATCTTTCAACCGGTAACTACCATCGGTATCTTTCAATCGGTAACTAGGGACTATTTCAGCCCCTACCACTATCATACAATAACAAGATATAATCATACAGTCATGCATAACTGGGTACTGAACTACCCCTCGATCTTAAAGACCGATGTCAGGGAAAGACTAATCCCTACCACTACCATTAACACACGTATCATATCACACAGGCATAACTCATGACCAAAGCACATAACCATACCAAGATAATTATCATAAAGACAATTATCTACCAAATACCCTTGTTGGTGGGCCGACATTGTGGCCTTAGACCCACCCTGTAACGCCCGTGCTTCTGGGCTTGCCATTTTTAGCAATGTAATAGTCTAGGTTAACCATTGTAACCCCAATTTGAAATAATAAAATGTATTATTTGTGAATTTGTGTATTATGTGAGTTATGTGTTTATTTGCTTAATTATGTGATGTAATTAAATTAAGAATAAAATAAGTGTCAAAATTAAGGTGTGAGATAAGCCCGATATCTTTGCATAAAGTTGTAGTGGTTGAAACAAGTTTTCCGAAGATATAAGGAATGCCAAAATCCGAGTTATAACGAAGAAGTTATGACCTGTCGAAGTTTCGCGTCAGAACCGGCACGACGCCGAGTAGCGTAAAATATGAATTTAAGATAGAGCGATATTTAGCCTTAGCGATCTAAACGAAAGTCGTAGATTTCGTTAAACCGAGAGCGTGCGTAAAAGGAACGCCCAAATCTGACTTCGTATGATGAAGTTATGATTTTCTGAAGTTTCGACGTGGCAGTATGCAGCCCGAATACTCGATTTGAGATCGAGCGATTTCTAGCCGAAACAATCTAAATGAGAATCGAAGATCTCATTGTTAGTAGCGAAACGATGAAAAGATAGGCGAGAACGAACGTCGGACGAAGAAGTTATGATTTTATAACGAAGTTTTTCTGTCCGAGCCTTCTAAAAATAATTAATAAAAATAAAAGTCAAAATTAGCCGATGGAGTCTAAACGAAAGTTGTAGAGTGTAGTCTCACCTTCGCGTGGATATAAAGAACGTCGAAAACGGAGTTCGTATGAAGGAGATATGAATTTTTGAAGTTTAATAAATATTTAATATTTATTTTTATTTAACTCCGATATTATCTGAAGAAGGATGAGGCGGTCTATCCGAAGTACGCAGCGCGTACTGCTGTACGCCCCACGTACAGCGAGGGGCACTCGAGTAGTCTGAAGTCGTATGCAGTGACGTAAGGGGACCGATGACGTAAGCGCTGACGACCACCGAGGCGTACGCCCCGCGTAGCCTCGTACACCCCGCGTACGTGCGAGGGTTCAGCACCTATAAAAGGAGATCCGAAGCAGCCGAGTTTTCTTTTACAAATTCTTCATCTTCTCTCATCTTTTGCCTCGATTTGCGTGCCATTTATACCCCGAAGCCCCGGTATTATTCCCGAGCCCCGAAGCGAGATCCGAAGCCCCGAGGATCCCGAAGAGCGTTATTTCCGAGCCGAAGCCCTGCCCGCGAGGAGCCCAGTTTTTGTGAAGATCTTCCAGATCTACGGAGAGACATCACTTCTGTAAGCCGTAGTGCTGTCGGATCATCTTTCTGATCAAGTGAGTGTATAGTCCCTTTTCAATACGCAATATTATGAAGTATTTAATATAAAAGACGTGCTACGTGTATATATTTTGTGGTTATATGTGTGAATGTATATTCTCTATGAAATATGTGTTATGTGTGTATGCCTCATCTGTTATGTGGAATATGTATTGATTAAAGCATGCTATACAGGTTTTTAAACAGTGTATAAAAATGTATATTTTTATCTACTAATATGTTAGGTAGAACATGGGTAGATAATTGGTGTGTAATAAACAGATGAGAGGCCTCGGTGTTATTGGTGTTATTCTAGTCATTCAGCAGAGTATGGATGACGACCACGGACTATTCTAGACTGTCCTGTGGAACACTAGCAGGCTCATTACATGTAGGTGTTGTGAACGACGTGTTCACCGGTGTACTCTATCCCCCACATGGTTGCCTTTAGGACACTTATTGTCGAGGAAGCCCCTTTGCAGTAATGTCCGTCCCGAGGAAAATCCTAAAATAAGTTCCTTGTAATAGACGTTATTTTTAGGAACGTAAGGTGAGGATAACGGGAATGGGTAATCGGGTTTATTGTTGAATGTTGTAATTAAAATATAATTATTGTGGGTTTGAAAACCCTATATGCTCACCAGGCTCCCAAGCCTGACCCACTCAGTTGATTTGTTTTACAGGAAGTGGCGCAAGAGCTTAAGATGGTCGAACATCAAGTTGTTTTGTTTACAAGTCTGTATATGTATATATTTGTTGAACGACTTGTAATATCATCGTTTATGCTTTATGATCTGTATCGGAACATGACATCCCGACTTTTGATTATGAAATGAAATCATGAAATGTTTTGATAAATATCTATTTTATCATGTTTTGTTTTGGGAACAAATTCCGCATCTCTTTTAAAATCAAACAGATTTACTCTGAAAATGTTTTAAAAAGCATAAATGAAATCGGTCTTTTCTGGCCGGGATTATGGGGATGTCACAGTTGGTATCAGAGCATTAGTTTAAGCGAACTAGGAATTTGTAGGATTTCTAGACTTAAACTTAGTATGCTAAAGGGAGATTGTGAGATGTGTGTCTGATAAATTTTAGACACGAGCACTAGTTTATTTTAGGAAAGTTGCCTAAAATGCTTTTATGTGCTAAATGTTATATGTTGCCATATATGATATTATTTGTTCGGATCTACGGTTTGTTGCCAACCGGATCTGAAGGTTTTTGTGTTTAGGATTCTAAGCGTATGTATACGACATTAGAACTAGCATGTAATCGTTTGGAGTAATAAGGTGAAATTATTCGGTGTGTAGATCAAAAATGGTGAGAACAAGAAGCGGAATTGGAAATGCTTATGAAAATAGGAATCAACTGCCTGTAAATCAACAAATACCTGTCGTAGCTGATGCACCTGAGCCGATAACAATGGCTGGTGTACAAATGATGATTCAAATGATGTTGGATCGTCAGATGGAAGAAACAAGACGCCTGTTTAGGCAGCATCGTGAAGAACCGTCAAGACGAACAACCAGTGGTTAGACGCAATAACCAGTATGGAGGAAATGATGGTCGTGGGTGCAAGTATAAGGATTTCATGGCATCCAAACCACCATGTCTATCCGGAAGCCCGACGCCGGTGCAAGTTATGGACTGGGTCTCTGAAATGGAGACTATGTTTGAAAGTTGCGAATGCAGCAACAGGCAGAAGACCGCTCTTGCGATCCCTCTGCTAAAATCTGGTGTGCTGAGTTGGTGGAAGTTGTTAGCTGACTCTATGCCCAAGGGAGAAGCAAGCAAAATGTCTTGGGAAGACTTTGTGGAACAATTAAAAATGCAATACTGCTCCGAGCAGGACCTTCTGGAAATCAGTAATGAGTTTCAGAATTTGAAGAAAGGGAAATTGAGCGTTACTGAATACGCTGCAAGTTTCACGGAAAAGATGAAGTTTATCCCATATTTGGTGCCTACAGAACTCTCTAAGGTCAACAAGTTTTCCCTTGGACTACCAGTAGACTATGGTCCAATGGTTAAGCAAGCAACTACATTGAAAGCCGCCATCTGGGCTGCTAGAAATGTTGAGACTCAGATCAGGGAAAAAGGTCTGGAAAGGTCAGAGGTTGGTGAAAAGAGGAAAATCGATGGATTTTCAGGGTCCAGCAAGAAAAGTAAATTCTCGAAGTCTAGTTCGAGAGGAAGTGGAGGAAAGGTAGAGGCGAAATGGTGCGACAAGTGCAAAAAGAAGCATCATGGGAAGTGTGGCGGGGAAACCACATGCTTCAAATGTGGAAAGCCAGGGCATTATGCCAATGACTGCACCTTTACCAAGAATGTTTGTTATGGTTGTGGTGAGGAGGGGCACATCTCAAGGGATTGTCCGAAAAAGAAGGAAGTAGCAAGACCCAACATTCCGCCAAAGCCAAAGGCGAGAGCATTCCAGATGACACTGGAAGCTGCTAAAGATGAAGCTGATGTCGCTTCAGGTACCTTTCTCGTTAACGAATTGCCTGCCCAAATTTTATTTGATTCTGGAGCCAACTACTCCTTTATATCGCATGAATTTGGTAGAAAGCTAGCTTTGCCTGTTGTTAGACTAGATAATGCCTTATTAGTCGAAGTTGCTAGTGGCAAGTTTGTACCTGTTAGCTATCGCATGAAAAACATCTTAATTGATCTGAATGGGAATAAGTTCCACGAGGAATTATTGCCTATCGAACTTAATGGTTTCGACATCGTATTGGGAATGGATTGGCTTAGCGCCAACGACGCCGAAATTTTATGCAAGAAGGAAATAGTCAAAGTAAACCCGTCTGGGAAAGATTCGTTTATGGTGTATGGAGATAAACGCAGAGTGAATTCTGGAATCATTTCATTGATGAAAGCCAGAAAATGTTTGACCAAGGGGTGTACATCATATTTAGCATTCGTGATTGATGCTAAGAAGGAAAAGAAGGTGATGCAGAATATTCCAGTGGTGTGTGATTATCCGGAAGTATTTCCCGAAGATCTTCCTGGATTACCGCCTGATCGACAAGTGGAATTCCGTATTGACTTGTTGCCAGGAACGACGCCAATTGCAAAAGCACCTTATCGATTAGCACCGATGGAGATGAAGGAGCTAATGATGCAACTTCAGGAGTTATTGGACAACGGTTTCATTAGACCTAGTTCATCACCCTGGGGAGCTCCGGTGTTATTCGTGAAGAAGAAAGATGGAAGTATGAGAATGTGCATTGATTACCGAGAGCTGAACAAGGCAACAATAAAGAATAGATATCCGTTGCCGAGGATTGATGACCTGTTTGATCAATTGCAAGGTTCGAGCTATTTCTCGAAGATCGATCTAAGGTCAGGATATCATCAGCTAAAAGTAAGAGAGCAAGATATCGAGAAGACTGCATTCAGAACTAGATATGGACACTATGAGTTTTTGGTTATGTCGTTTGGACTAACCAATGCTCCAGCAGCATTCATTGATTTAATGAATAGGGTTTGTAATCCTTTTCTTGATAAATCCGTAATAGTGTTCATAGATGACATTCTGATTTACTCGAAAAGCCAGAAGGAGCATGGCAGACACTTGCGAGAAGTGTTGGAAGTTTTGAAGAAGGAGAAGTTTTATGCAAAGTTCTCCAAATGTGATTTTTGGATTCGTGAAGTCCAATTCTTGGGTCACGTGGTCAACCAAGAAGGGATAATGGTTGATCCAGCAAAGATTGAAGTTGTAACGAAGTGGGAACAACCGAAAAGTCCCACGGAGATCCGAAGCTTTTTAGGATTAGTCGGGTATTACCGAAGGTTTATCCAAGGCTTTTCTTCGATTGCTACTCCGTTGACAGCTTTGACCCACAAAGGAGCTACTTATGCTTGGGGTGAGAAGCATAAGGAAGCATTTGAGAAGCTAAAGGATAAGCTATGCGAGACACCGATACTTTCTCTACCCGATGGAGTTGAAGACTTCGCTGTCTATAGCGATGCGTCTGGTGTTGGATTGGGTTGTGTTTTGACCCAAAGAGAAAAGGTGATAGCATATGCGTCTCAACAATTGAAAGAGCATGAAAAGAACTACCCGACTCATGATTTAGAGTTGGCAGCGGTAGTTTTCGCTCTGAAAATATGGAGGCATTACCTCTATGGCATGAAGTGCAAACTTTTCACTGATCATAAGAGTCTCCAATATCTTTTTGGTCAGAAAGAATTGAATATGAGGCAATGACGCTGGCTGGAATTACTTAAGGACTACGACTGTGAGATACTTTACCACCCCGGTAAGGCCAATGTTGTTGCTGATGCTCTCAGTCGGAAGGTCAATCTTGAAAAGAAAAGGCCAACAACGTTGAGAATTGAAGTTGTCTCGACTATTTTGGAAAGTATCAAGAAAGCTCAAAGCGAAGCTTCTGAGAAAAATGACCGAAAGGAGGAACGTTTGGGCAAAACGTTGGTGTTCGGTGTAAACAGTCACGGACTGAAGGTGTTCCAAGATCGGATTTGGATACCTAAGACAGGAGGAGTCAGAGATCTTCTGATGGAAGAAGCTCACAAAACCACGTACTCGATTCATCCCGGTAGCACAAAAATGTATAGGGACCTGAAACCCTATTATTGGTGGCCGACGATGAAGCTCGACATCGCGAAGTATGTGGCCGAGTGTGTGACTTGTGCAAGAGTCAAGGCACAACATTAGAAACCATACGGGATTTTAGAACCATTACCTGTGCCTATGGGTAAGTGGGAAGACATTGCTATGGATTTTGTCACTAAACTACCCAGAACAAAAAGTGGTCACGACATGATTTGGGTGGTCGTTGATCGATTCACTAAGAGTGCGCATTTTATAGCAGCCAACGAGAAATGGTCTATGGAAAAGCTTGCGAATTCTTACGTGAAGGAAATTGTGAGGCTTCACGGTGTTCCGCTAACGATTGTGTCGGATCGTGATAGTCGTTTCACCTCGCGATTTTGGAAAAGTCTACAAGAGGAATTAGGTACCAAGTTGTGTTTAAGTACAACTTACCATCCGCAGACTGATGGTCAGAGCGAAAGAACGATACAAACACTTGAAGATATGCTGAGAGCGTGTACCTTGGAATTCCTAGGTAATTGGGATGAACATTTACCTTTGGTAGAATTTTCCTATAATAATAGTTTTCACTCGAGCATAAAGATGGCACCTTATCAAGCATTGTATGGACAGAAGTGTCGTACGCCATCTTGTTGGCTTGAGGCTGGGGAAAAGCAGTTTATGGGACCGGAGATAGTCCATCAAACGGCTGAAAAGTTGAAAATAATTAGGGAAAGAATGTTAGCAGCTCAGGACCATCAAAAGAGTTACGCTGACAAAAAGCGAAGACCGATGACTTTTGAAGTTGGAGATTCGGTTTTGCTTAAAGTCTCTCCATGGAAGGGACTTATAAGATTTGGTAAAAGGGGAAAGTTAAGTCCAAGGTTTATTGGACCATTTAAAGTTCTTCAGAGGATTGGGAACCAAGCTTACAAGCTCGAACTACCAGAAGAACTGAATGGAATTCATAACACTTTTCATGTGTGTTACTTGAGGAAGTTCACGGGAGAAGTTCCCGACATAATTCCACGTTCGGAGTTGAGGATCGATGAGAACAAAAGGTTGATTGAGGAACCGGAGGCAATTGTTGACCGAAAGACTAAGAAATTGCGACGTAAGATGGTTGAGTTAGTGCTTGTCCGATGGAAACACACGAATGGGCCGAATCTCACCTGGGAAACGGAGAGTGACATGATGAGTCGCTATCCGCATTTGTTTGCTGGTGTGTGATTCCGGGGACGGAATCATTCTAAGGTGGAGAGAATTGTAACGCCTGTGTTTCTGGGCTTGCCATTTTTAGCAATGTAATAGTCTAGGTTAACCATTGTAACCCCAATTTGAAATAATAAAATGTATTATTTGTGAATTTGTGTATTATGTGAGTTATGTGTTTATTTGCTTAATTATGTGATGTAATTAAATTAAGAATAAAATAAGCGTCAAAATTAAGGTGTGAGATAAGCCCGATATCTTTGCATAAAGTTGTAGTGGTTGAAACAAGGATTCCGGAGATATAAGGAATGCCAAAATCCGAGTTATAACGAAGAAGTTATGACCTGTCGAAGTTTCGCGTCAGAACCGGCACGACGCCGAGTAGCGTAAAATATGAATTTAAGATAGAGCGATATTTAGCCTTAGCAATCTAAACGAAATTCGTAGATTTCGTTAAACCGAGAGCGTGCGTAAAAGGAACGCCCAAATCTGACTTCGTATGATGAAGTTATGATTTTCTGAAGTTTCGACGTGGCAGTATGCAGCCCGAATACTCGATTTGAGATCGAGCGATTTCTAGCCGAAACAATCTAAATGAGAATCGAAGATCTCATTGTTAGTAGCGAAACGATGAAAAGATAGGCGAGAACGAACGTCGGACGAAGAAGTTATGATTTTATAACGAAGTTTTTCTGTCCGAGCCTTCTAAAAATAATTAATAAAAATAAAAGTCAAAATTAGCCGATGGAGTCTAAACGAAAGTTGTAGAGTGTAGTCTCACCTTCGCGTGGATATAAAGAACGTCGAAAACGGAGTTCGTATGAAGGAGATATGAATTTTTGAAGTTTAATAAATATTTAATATTTATTTTTATTTAACTCCGATATTATCTGAAGAAGGATGAGGCGGTCTATCCGAAGTACGCAGCGCGTACTGCTGTACGCCCCACGTACAGCGAGGGGCACTCGAGTAGTCTGAAGTCGTATGCAGTGACGTAAGGGGACCGATGACGTAAGCGCTGACGACCACCGAGGCGTACGCCCCGCGTAGCCTCGTACACCCCGCGTACGTGCGAGGGTTCAGCACCTATAAAAGGAGATCCGAAGCAGCCGAGTTTTCTTTTACAAATTCTTCATCTTCTCTCATCTTTTGCCTCGATTTGCGTGCCATTTATACCCCGAAGCCCCGGTATTATTCCCGAGCCCCGAAGCGAGATCCGAAGCCCCGAGGATCCCGAAGAGCGTTATTTCCGAGCCGAAGCCCTGCCCGCGAGGAGCCCAGTTTTTGTGAAGATCTTCCAGATCTACGGAGAGACATCACTTCTGTAAGCCGTAGTGCTGTCGGATCATCTTTCTGATCAAGTGAGTGTATAGTCCCTTTTCAATACGCAATATTATGAAGTATTTAATATAAAAGACGTGCTACGTGTATATATTTTGTGGTTATATGTGTGAATGTATATTCTCTATGAAATATGTGTTATGTGTGTATGCCTCATCTGTTATGTGGAATATGTATTGATTAAAGCATGCTATACAGGTTTTTAAACAGTGTATAAAAATGTATATTTTTATCTACTAATATGTTAGGTAGAACATGGGTAGATAATTGGTGTGTAATAAACAGATGAGAGGCCTCGGTGTTATTGGTGTTATTCTAGTCATTCAGCAGAGTATGGATGACGACCACGGACTATTCTAGACTGTCCTGTGGAACACTAGCAGGCTCATTACATGTAGGTGTTGTGAACGACGTGTTCACCGGTGTACTCTATCCCCCACATGGTTGCCTTTAGGACACTTATTGTCGAGGAAGCCCCTTTGCAGTAATGTCCGTCCCGAGGAAAATCCTAAAATAAGTTCCTTGTAATAGACGTTATTTTTAGGAACGTAAGGTGAGGATAACGGGAATGGGTAATCGGGTTTATTGTTGAATGTTGTAATTAAAATATAATTATTGTGGGTTTGAAAACCCTATATGCTCACCAGGCTCCCAAGCCTGACCCACTCAGTTGATTTGTTTTACAGGAAGTGGCGCAAGAGCTTAAGATGGTCGAACATCAAGTTGTTTTGTTTACAAGTCTGTATATGTATATATTTGTTGAACGACTTGTAATATCATCGTTTATGCTTTATGATCTGTATCGGAACATGACATCCCGACTTTTGATTATGAAATGAAATCATGAAATGTTTTGATAAATATCTATTTTATCATGTTTTGTTTTGGGAACAAATTCCGCATCTCTTTTAAAATCAAACAGATTTACTCTGAAAATGTTTTAAAAAGCATAAATGAAATCGGTCTTTTCTGGCCGGGATTTTGGGGATGTCACAGTTGGTATCAAAGCATTAGTTTAAGCGAACTAGGAATTTGTAGGATTTCTAGACTTAAACTTAGTATGCTAAAGGGAGATTGTGAGATGTGTGTCTGATAAATTTTAGACACGAGCACTAGTTTATTTTAGGAAAGTTGCCTAAAATGCTTTTATGTGCTAAATGTTATATGTTGCCATATATGATATTATTTGTTCGGATCTACGGTTTGTTGCCAACCGGATCTGAAGGTTTTTGTGTTTAGGATTCTAAGCGTATGTATACGACATTAGAACTAGCATGTAATCGTTTGGAGTAATAAGGTGAAATTATTCGGTGTGTAGATCAAAAATGGTGAGAACAAGAAGCGGAATTGGAAATGCTGATGAAAATAGGAATCAACCGCCTGTAAATCAACAAATACCTGTCGTAGCTGATGCACCTGAGCCGATAACAATGGCTGGTGTACAAATGATGATTCAAATGATGTTGGATCGTCAGATGGAAGAAACAAGACGCCTGTTTAGGCAGCATCGTGAAGAACCGTCGATTCAAGCAGAAGAGCCCGAGGAGAATGGAGAGCAATCTGGAGGAGAAAACTTTAGTGGGATTATTGGTCAAGACGAACAACCAGTGGTTAGACGCAATAACCAGTATGGAGGAAATGATGGTCGTGGGTGCAAGTATAAGGATTTCATGGCATCCAAACCACCATGTCTATCCGGAAGCCCGACGCCGGTGCAAGTTATGGACTGGGTCTCTGAAATGGAGACTATGTTTGAAAGTTGCGAATGCAGCAACAGGCAGAAGACCGCTCTTGCGATCCCTCTGCTAAAATCTGGTGTGCTGAGTTGGTGGAAGTTGTTAGCTGACTCTATGCCCAAGGGAGAAGCAAGCAAAATGTCTTGGGAAGACTTTGTGGAACAATTAAAAATGCAATACTGCTCCGAGCAGGACCTTCTGGAAATCAGTAATGAGTTTCAGAATTTGAAGAAAGGGAAATTGAGCGTTACTGAATACGCTGCAAGTTTCACGGAAAAGATGAAGTTTATCCCATATTTGGTGCCTACAGAACTCTCTAAGGTCAACAAGTTTTCCCTTGGACTACCAGTAGACTATGGTCCAATGGTTAAGCAAGCAACTACATTGAAAGCCGCCATCTGGGCTGCTAGAAATGTTGAGACTCAGATCAGGGAAAAAGGTCTGGAAAGGTCAGAGGTTGGTGAAAAGAGGAAAATCGATGGATTTTCAGGGTCCAGCAAGAAAAGTAAATTCTCGAAGTCTAGTTCGAGAGGAAGTGGAGGAAAGGTAGAGGCGAAATGGTGCGACAAGTGCAAAAAGAAGCATCATGGGAAGTGTGGCGGGGAAACCACATGCTTCAAATGTGGAAAGCCAGGGCATTATGCCAATGACTGCACCTTTACCAAGAATGTTTGTTATGGTTGTGGTGAGGAGGGGCACATCTCAAGGGATTGTCCGAAAAAGAAGGAAGTAGCAAGACCCAACATTCCGCCAAAGCCAAAGGCGAGAGCATTCCAGATGACACTGGAAGCTGCTAAAGATGAAGCTGATGTCGCTTCAGGTACCTTTCTCGTTAACGAATTGCCTGCCCAAATTTTATTTGATTCTGGAGCCAACTACTCCTTTATATCGCATGAATTTGGTAGAAAGCTAGCTTTGCCTGTTGTTAGACTAGATAATGCCTTATTAGTCGAAGTTGCTAGTGGCAAGTTTGTACCTGTTAGCTATCGCATGAAAAACATCTTAATTGATCTGAATGGGAATAAGTTCCACGAGGAATTATTGCCTATCGAACTTAATGGTTTCGACATCGTATTGGGAATGGATTGGCTTAGCGCCAACGACGCCGAAATTTTATGCAAGAAGGAAATAGTCAAAGTAAACCCGTCTGGGAAAGATTCGTTTATGGTGTATGGAGATAAACGCAGAGTGAATTCTGGAATCATTTCATTGATGAAAGCCAGAAAATGTTTGACCAAGGGGTGTACATCATATTTAGCATTCGTGATTGATGCTAAGAAGGAAAAGAAGGTGATGCAGAATATTCCAGTGGTGTGTGATTATCCGGAAGTATTTCCCGAAGATCTTCCTGGATTACCGCCTGATCGACAAGTGGAATTCCGTATTGACTTGTTGCCAGGAACGACGCCAATTGCAAAAGCACCTTATCGATTAGCACCGATGGAGATGAAGGAGCTAATGATGCAACTTCAGGAGTTATTGGACAACGGTTTCATTAGACCTAGTTCATCACCCTGGGGAGCTCCGGTGTTATTCGTGAAGAAGAAAGATGGAAGTATGAGAATGTGCATTGATTACCGAGAGCTGAACAAGGCAACAATAAAGAATAGATATCCGTTGCCGAGGATTGATGACCTGTTTGATCAATTGCAAGGTTCGAGCTATTTCTCGAAGATCGATCTAAGGTCAGGATATCATCAGCTAAAAGTAAGAGAGCAAGATATCGAGAAGACTGCATTCAGAACTAGATATGGACACTATGAGTTTTTGGTTATGTCGTTTGGACTAACCAATGCTCCAGCAGCATTCATTGATTTAATGAATAGGGTTTGTAATCCTTTTCTTGATAAATCCGTAATAGTGTTCATAGATGACATTCTGATTTACTCGAAAAGCCAGAAGGAGCATGGCAGACACTTGCGAGAAGTGTTGGAAGTTTTGAAGAAGGAGAAGTTTTATGCAAAGTTCTCCAAATGTGATTTTTGGATTCGTGAAGTCCAATTCTTGGGTCACGTGGTCAACCAAGAAGGGATAATGGTTGATCCAGCAAAGATTGAAGTTGTAACGAAGTGGGAACAACCGAAAAGTCCCACGGAGATCCGAAGCTTTTTAGGATTAGTCGGGTATTACCGAAGGTTTATCCAAGGCTTTTCTTCGATTGCTACTCCGTTGACAGCTTTGACCCACAAAGGAGCTACTTATGCTTGGGGTGAGAAGCATAAGGAAGCATTTGAGAAGCTAAAGGATAAGCTATGCGAGACACCGATACTTTCTCTACCCGATGGAGTTGAAGACTTCGCTGTCTATAGCGATGCGTCTGGTGTTGGATTGGGTTGTGTTTTGACCCAAAGAGAAAAGGTGATAGCATATGCGTCTCAACAATTGAAAGAGCATGAAAAGAACTACCCGACTCATGATTTAGAGTTGGCAGCGGTAGTTTTCGCTCTGAAAATATGGAGGCATTACCTCTATGGCATGAAGTGCAAACTTTTCACTGATCATAAGAGTCTCCAATATCTTTTTGGTCAGAAAGAATTGAATATGAGGCAATGACGCTGGCTGGAATTACTTAAGGACTACGACTGTGAGATACTTTACCACCCCGGTAAGGCCAATGTTGTTGCTGATGCTCTCAGTCGGAAGGTCAATCTTGAAAAGAAAAGGCCAACAGCGTTGAGAATTGAAGTTGTCTCGACTATTTTGGAAAGTATCAAGAAAGCTCAAAGCGAAGCTTCTGAGAAAAATGACCGAAAGGAGGAACGTTTGGGCAAAACGTTGGTGTTCGGTGTAAACAGTCACGGACTGAAGGTGTTCCAAGATCGGATTTGGATACCTAAGACAGGAGGAGTCAGAGATCTTCTGATGGAAGAAGCTCACAAAACCACGTACTCGATTCATCCCGGTAGCACAAAAATGTATAGGGACCTGAAACCCTATTATTGGTGGCCGACGATGAAGCTCGACATCGCGAAGTATGTGGCCGAGTGTGTGACTTGTGCAAGAGTCAAGGCACAACATCAGAAACCATACGGGATTTTAGAACCATTACCTGTGCCTATGGGTAAGTGGGAAGACATTGCTATGGATTTTGTCACTAAACTACCCAGAACAAAAAGTGGTCACGACATGATTTAGGTGGTCGTTGATCGATTCACTAAGAGTGCGCATTTTATAGCAGCCAACGAGAAATGGTCTATGGAAAAGCTTGCGAATTCTTACGTGAAGGAAATTGTGAGGCTTCACGGTGTTCCGCTAACGATTGTGTCGGATCGTGATAGTCGTTTCACCTCGCGATTTTGGAAAAGTCTACAAGAGGAATTAGGTACCAAGTTGTGTTTAAGTACAACTTACCATCCGCAGACTGATGGTCAGAGCGAAAGAACGATACAAACACTTGAAGATATGCTGAGAGCGTGTACCTTGGAATTCCTAGGTAATTGGGATGAACATTTACCTTTGGTAGAATTTTCCTATAATAATAGTTTTCACTCGAGCATAAAGATGGCACCTTATCAAGCATTGTATGGACAGAAGTGTCGTACGCCATCTTGTTGGCTTGAGGCTGGGGAAAAGCAGTTTATGGGACCGGAGATAGTCCATCAAACGGCTGAAAAGTTGAAAATAATTAGGGAAAGAATGTTAGCAGCTCAGGACCATCAAAAGAGTTACGCTGACAAAAAGCGAAGACCGATGACTTTTGAAGTTGGAGATTCGGTTTTGCTTAAAGTCTCTCCATGGAAGGGACTTATAAGATTTGGTAAAAGGGGAAAGTTAAGTCCAAGGTTTATTGGACCATTTAAAGTTCTTCAGAGGATTGGGAACCAAGCTTACAAGCTCGAACTACCAGAAGAACTGAATGGAATTCATAACACTTTTCATGTGTGTTACTTGAGGAAGTTCACGGGAGAAGTTCCCGACATAATTCCACGTTCGGAGTTGAGGATCGATGAGAACAAAAGGTTGATTGAGGAACCGGAGGCAATTGTTGACCGAAAGACTAAGAAATTGCGACGTAAGATGGTTGAGTTAGTGCTTGTCCGATGGAAACACACGAATGGGCCGAATCTCACCTGGGAAACGGAGAGTGACATGATGAGTCGCTATCCGCATTTGTTTGCTGGTGTGTGATTCCGGGGACGGAATCATTCTAAGGTGGAGAGAATTGTAACGCCTGTGTTTCTGGGCTTGCCATTTTTAGCAATGTAATAGTCTAGGTTAACCATTGTAACCCCAATTTGAAATAATAAAATGTATTATTTGTGAATTTGTGTATTATGTGAGTTATGTGTTTATTTGCTTAATTATGTGATGTAATTAAATTAAGAATAAAATAAGCGTCAAAATTAAGGTGTGAGATAAGCCCGATATCTTTGCATAAAGTTGTAGTGGTTGAAACAAGGATTCCGGAGATATAAGGAATGCCAAAATCCGAGTTATAACGAAGAAGTTATGACCTGTCGAAGTTTCGCGTCAGAACCGGCACGACGCCGAGTAGCGTAAAATATGAATTTAAGATAGAGCGATATTTAGCCTTAGCAATCTAAACGAAATTCGTAGATTTCGTTAAACCGAGAGCGTGCGTAAAAGGAACGCCCAAATCTGACTTCGTATGATGAAGTTATGATTTTCTGAAGTTTCGACGTGGCAGTATGCAGCCCGAATACTCGATTTGAGATCGAGCGATTTCTAGCCGAAACAATCTAAATGAGAATCGAAGATCTCATTGTTAGTAGCGAAACGATGAAAAGATAGGCGAGAACGAACGTCGGACGAAGAAGTTATGATTTTATAACGAAGTTTTCCTGTCCGAGCCTTCTAAAAATAATTAATAAAAATAAAAGTCAAAATTAGCCGATGGTGTCTAAAAGAAAGTTGTAAAGCGTAGTCTCACCTTCGCGTGGATATAAAGAACGTCGAAAACGGAGTTCGTATGAAGGAGATATGAATTTTTGAAGTTTAATAAATATTTAATATTTATTTTTATTTAACTCCGATATTATCTGAAGAAGGATGAGGCGGTCTATCCGAAGTACGCAGCGCGTACTGCTGTACGCCCCGCGTACAGCGAGGGGCACTCGAGTAGTCCGAAGTCGTATGCAGTGACGTAAGGGGACCGATGACGTAAGTGCTGACGACCACCGAGGCGTACGCCCCGCGTAGCCTCGTACACCCCGCGTACGTGCGAGGGTTCAGCACCTATAAAAGGAGATCCGAAGCAGCCGAGTTTTCTTTTACAAATTCTTCATCTTCTCTCATCTTTTGCCTCGATTTGCGTGCCATTTATACCCCGAAGCCCCGGTATTATTCCCGAGCCCCGAAGCGAGATCCGAAGCCCCGAGGATCCCGAAGAGCGTTATTTCCGAGCCGAAGCCCTGCCCGCGAGGAGCCCAGTTTTTGTGAAGATCTTCCAGATCTACGGAGAGACATCACTTCTGTAAGCCGTAGTGCTGTCGGATCATCTTTCTGATCAAGTGAGTGTATAGTCCCTTTTCAATACGCAATATTATGAAGTATTTAATATAAAAGACGTGTACGTGTATATATTTTGTGGTTATATGTGTGAATGTATATTCTCTATGAAATATGTGTTATGTGTGTATGCCTCATCTGTTATGTGGAATATGTATTGATTAAAGCATGCTATACAGGTTTTTAAACAGTGTATAAAAATGTATATTTTTATCTACTAATATGTTAGGTAGAACATGGGTAGATAATTGGTGTGTAATAAACAGATGAGAGGCCTCGGTGTTATTGGTGTTATTCTAGTCATTCAGCAGAGTATGGATGACGACCACGGACTATTCTAGACTGTCCTGTGGAACACTAGCAGGCTCATTACATGTAGGTGTTGTGAACGACGTGTTCACCGGTGTACTCTATCCCCCACATGGTTGCCTTTAGGACACTTATTGTCGAGGAAGCCCCTTTGCAGTAATGTCCGTCCCGATGAAAATCCTAAAATAAGTTCCTTGTAATAGACGTTATTTTTAGGAACGTAAGGTGAGGATAACGGGAATGGGTAATCGGGTTTATTGTTGAATGTTGTAATTAAAATATAATTATTGTGGGTTTGAAAACCCTATATGCTCACCAGGCTCCCAAGCCTGACCCACTCAGTTGATTTGTTTTACAGGAAGTGGCGCAAGAGCTTAAGATGGTCGAACATCAAGTTGTTTTGTTTACAAGTCTGTATATGTATATATTTGTTGAACGACTTGTAATATCATCGTTTATGCTTTATGATCTGTATCGGAACATGACATCCCGACTTTTGATTATGAAATGAAATCATGAAATGTTTTGATAAATATCTATTTTATCATGTTTTGTTTTGGGAACAAATTCCGCATCTCTTTTAAAATCAAACAGATTTACTCTGAAAATGTTTTAAAAAGCATAAATGAAATCGGTCTTTTCTGGCCGGGATTTTGGGGATGTCACAGTTGGTATCAAAGCATTAGTTTAAGCGAACTAGGAATTTGTAGGATTTCTAGACTTAAACTTAGTATGCTAAAGGGAGATTGTGAGATGTGTGTCTGATAAATTTTAGACACGAGCACTAGTTTATTTTAGGAAAGTTGCCTAAAATGCTTTTATGTGCTAAATGTTATATGTTGCCATATATGATATTATTTGTTCGGATCTACGGTTTGTTGCCAACCGGATCTGAAGGTTTTTGTGTTTAGGATTCTAAGCGTATGTATACGACATTAGAACTAGCATGTAATCGTTTGGAGTAATAAGGTGAAATTATTCGGTGTGTAGATCAAAAATGGTGAGAACAAGAAGCGGAATTGGAAATGCTGATGAAAATAGGAATCAACCGCCTGTAAATCAACAAATACCTGTCGTAGCTGATGCACCTGAGCCGATAACAATGGCTGGTGTACAAATGATGATTCAAATGATGTTGGATCGTCAGATGGAAGAAACAAGACGCCTGTTTAGGCAGCATCGTGAAGAACCGTCGATTCAAGCAGAAGAGCCCGAGGAGAATGGAGAGCAATCTGGAGGAGAAAACTTTAGTGGGATTATTGGTCAAGACGAACAACCAGTGGTTAGACGCAATAACCAGTATGGAGGAAATGATGGTCGTGGGTGCAAGTATAAGGATTTCATGGCATCCAAACCACCATGTCTATCCGGAAGCCCGACGCCGGTGCAAGTTATGGACTGGGTCTCTGAAATGGAGACTATGTTTGAAAGTTGCGAATGCAGCAACAGGCAGAAGACCGCTCTTGCGATCCCTCTGCTAAAATCTGGTGTGCTGAGTTGGTGGAAGTTGTTAGCTGACTCTATGCCCAAGGGAGAAGCAAGCAAAATGTCTTGGGAAGACTTTGTGGAACAATTAAAAATGCAATACTGCTCCGAGCAGGACCTTCTGGAAATCAGTAATGAGTTTCAGAATTTGAAGAAAGGGAAATTGAGCGTTACTGAATACGCTGCAAGTTTCACGGAAAAGATGAAGTTTATCCCATATTTGGTGCCTACAGAACTCTCTAAGGTCAACAAGTTTTCCCTTGGACTACCAGTAGACTATGGTCCAATGGTTAAGCAAGCAACTACATTGAAAGCCGCCATCTGGGCTGCTAGAAATGTTGAGACTCAGATCAGGGAAAAAGGTCTGGAAAGGTCAGAGGTTGGTGAAAAGAGGAAAATCGATGGATTTTCAGGGTCCAGCAAGAAAAGTAAATTCTCGAAGTCTAGTTCGAGAGGAAGTGGAGGAAAGGTAGAGGCGAAATGGTGCGACAAGTGCAAAAAGAAGCATCATGGGAAGTGTGGCGGGGAAACCACATGCTTCAAATGTGGAAAGCCAGGGCATTATGCCAATGACTGCACCTTTACCAAGAATGTTTGTTATGGTTGTGGTGAGGAGGGGCACATCTCAAGGGATTGTCCGAAAAAGAAGGAAGTAGCAAGACCCAACATTCCGCCAAAGCCAAAGGCGAGAGCATTCCAGATGACACTGGAAGCTGCTAAAGATGAAGCTGATGTCGCTTCAGGTACCTTTCTCGTTAACGAATTGCCTGCCCAAATTTTATTTGATTCTGGAGCCAACTACTCCTTTATATCGCATGAATTTGGTAGAAAGCTAGCTTTGCCTGTTGTTAGACTAGATAATGCCTTATTAGTCGAAGTTGCTAGTGGCAAGTTTGTACCTGTTAGCTATCGCATGAAAAACATCTTAATTGATCTGAATGGGAATAAGTTCCACGAGGAATTATTGCCTATCGAACTTAATGGTTTCGACATCGTATTGGGAATGGATTGGCTTAGCGCCAACGACGCCGAAATTTTATGCAAGAAGGAAATAGTCAAAGTAAACCCGTCTGGGAAAGATTCGTTTATGGTGTATGGAGATAAACGCAGAGTGAATTCTGGAATCATTTCATTGATGAAAGCCAGAAAATGTTTGACCAAGGGGTGTACATCATATTTAGCATTCGTGATTGATGCTAAGAAGGAAAAGAAGGTGATGCAGAATATTCCAGTGGTGTGTGATTATCCGGAAGTATTTCCCGAAGATCTTCCTGGATTACCGCCTGATCGACAAGTGGAATTCCGTATTGACTTGTTGCCAGGAACGACGCCAATTGCAAAAGCACCTTATCGATTAGCACCGATGGAGATGAAGGAGCTAATGATGCAACTTCAGGAGTTATTGGACAACGGTTTCATTAGACCTAGTTCATCACCCTGGGGAGCTCCGGTGTTATTCGTGAAGAAGAAAGATGGAAGTATGAGAATGTGCATTGATTACCGAGAGCTGAACAAGGCAACAATAAAGAATAGATATCCGTTGCCGAGGATTGATGACCTGTTTGATCAATTGCAAGGTTCGAGCTATTTCTCGAAGATCGATCTAAGGTCAGGATATCATCAGCTAAAAGTAAGAGAGCAAGATATCGAGAAGACTGCATTCAGAACTAGATATGGACACTATGAGTTTTTGGTTATGTCGTTTGGACTAACCAATGCTCCAGCAGCATTCATTGATTTAATGAATAGGGTTTGTAATCCTTTTCTTGATAAATCCGTAATAGTGTTCATAGATGACATTCTGATTTACTCGAAAAGCCAAAAGGAGCATGGCAGACACTTGCGAGAAGTGTTGGAAGTTTTGAAGAAGGAGAAGTTTTATGCAAAGTTCTCCAAATGTGATTTTTGGATTCGTGAAGTCCAATTCTTGGGTCACGTGGTCAACCAAGAAGGGATAATGGTTGATCCAGCAAAGATTGAAGTTGTAACGAAGTGGGAACAACCGAAAAGTCCCACGGAGATCCGAAGCTTTTTAGGATTAGTCGGGTATTACCGAAGGTTTATCCAAGGCTTTTCTTCGATTGCTACTCCGTTGACAGCTTTGACCCACAAAGGAGCTACTTATGCTTGGGGTGAGAAGCATAAGGAAGCATTTGAGAAGCTAAAGGATAAGCTATGCGAGACACCGATACTTTCTCTACCCGATGGAGTTGAAGACTTCGCTGTCTATAGCGATGCGTCTGGTGTTGGATTGGGTTGTGTTTTGACCCAAAGAGAAAAGGTGATAGCATATGCGTCTCAACAATTGAAAGAGCATGAAAAGAACTACCCGACTCATGATTTAGAGTTGGCAGCGGTAGTTTTCGCTCTGAAAATATGGAGGCATTACCTCTATGGCATGAAGTGCAAACTTTTCACTGATCATAAGAGTCTCCAATATCTTTTTGGTCAGAAAGAATTGAATATGAGGCAATGACGCTGGCTGGAATTACTTAAGGACTACGACTGTGAGATACTTTACCACCCCGGTAAGGCCAATGTTGTTGCTGATGCTCTCAGTCGGAAGGTCAATCTTGAAAAGAAAAGGCCAACAGCGTTGAGAATTGAAGTTGTCTCGACTATTTTGGAAAGTATCAAGAAAGCTCAAAGCGAAGCTTCTGAGAAAAATGACCGAAAGGAGGAACGTTTGGGCAAAACGTTGGTGTTCGGTGTAAACAGTCACGGACTGAAGGTGTTCCAAGATCGGATTTGGATACCTAAGACAGGAGGAGTCAGAGATCTTCTGATGGAAGAAGCTCACAAAACCACGTACTCGATTCATCCCGGTAGCACAAAAATGTATAGGGACCTGAAACCCTATTATTGGTGGCCGACGATGAAGCTCGACATCGCGAAGTATGTGGCCGAGTGTGTGACTTGTGCAAGAGTCAAGGCACAACATCAGAAACCATACGGGATTTTAGAACCATTACCTGTGCCTATGGGTAAGTGGGAAGACATTGCTATGGATTTTGTCACTAAACTACCCAGAACAAAAAGTGGTCACGACATGATTTAGGTGGTCGTTGATCGATTCACTAAGAGTGCGCATTTTATAGCAGCCAACGAGAGATGGTCTATGGAAAAGCTTGCGAATTCTTACGTGAAGGAAATTGTGAGGCTTCACGGTGTTCCGCTAACGATTGTGTCGGATCGTGATAGTCGTTTCACCTCGCGATTTTGGAAAAGTCTACAAGAGGAATTGGGTACCAAGTTGTGTTTAAGTACAACTTACCATCCGCAGACTGATGGTCAGAGCGAAAGAACGATACAAACACTTGAAGATATGCTGAGAGCGTGTACCTTGGAATTCCTAGGTAATTGGGATGAACATTTACCTTTGGTAGAATTTTCCTATAATAATAGTTTTCACTCGAGCATAAAGATGGCACCTTATCAAGCATTGTATGGACAGAAGTGTCGTACGCCATCTTGTTGGCTTGAGGCTGGGGAAAAGCAGTTTATGGGACCGGAGATAGTCCATCAAACGGCTGAAAAGTTGAAAATAATTAGGGAAAGAATGTTAGCAGCTCAGGACCATCAAAAGAGTTACGCTGACAAAAAGCGAAGACCGATGACTTTTGAAGTTGGAGATTCGGTTTTGCTTAAAGTCTCTCCATGGAAGGGACTTATAAGATTTGGTAAAAGGGGAAAGTTAAGTCCAAGGTTTATTGGACCATTTAAAGTTCTTCAGAGGATTGGGAACCAAGCTTACAAGCTCAAACTACCAGAAGAACTGAATGGAATTCATAACACTTTTCATGTGTGTTACTTGAGGAAGTTCACGGGAGAAGTTCCCGACATAATTCCACGTTCGGAGTTGAGGATCGATGAGAACAAAAGGTTGATTGAGGAACCGGAGGCAATTGTTGACCGAAAGACTAAGAAATTGCGACGTAAGATGGTTGAGTTAGTGCTTGTCCGATGGAAACACACGAATGGGCCGAATCTCACCTGGGAAACGGAGAGTGACATGATGAGTCGCTATCCGCATTTGTTTGCTGGTGTGTGATTCCGGGGACGGAATCATTCTAAGGTGGAGAGAATTGTCACGCCCGTGTTTCTGGGCTTGCCATTTTTAGCAATGTAATAGTCTAGGTTAACCATTGTAACCCCAATTTGAAATAATAAAATGTATTATTTGTGAATTTGTGTATTATGTGAGTTATGTGTTTATTTGCTTAATTATGTGATGTAATTAAATTAAGAATAAAATAAGCGTCAAAATTAAGGTGTGAGATAAGCCCGATATCTTTGCATAAAGTTGTAGTGGTTGAAACAAGGATTCCGGAGATATAAGGAATGCCAAAATCCGAGTTATAACGAAGAAGTTATGACCTGTCGAAGTTTCGCGTCAGAACCGGCACGACGCCGAGTAGCGTAAAATATGAATTTAAGATAGAGCGATATTTAGCCTTAGCGATCTAAACAAAATTCGTAGATTTCGTTAAACCGAGAGCGTGCGTAAAAGGAACGCCCAAATCTGACTTCGTATGATGAAGTTATGATTTTCTGAAGTTTCGACATGGCAGTATGCAGCCCGAATACTCGATTTGAGATCGAGCGATTTCTAGCCGAAACAATCTAAATGAGAATCGAAGATCTCATTGTTAGTAGCGAAACGATGAAAAGATAGGCAAGAACGAACGTCGTACGAAGAAGTTATGATTTTATAACGAAGTTTTCCTGTCCGAGCCTTCTAAAAATAATTAATAAAAATAAAAGTCAAAATTAGCCGATGGTGTCTAAACGAAAGTTGTAAAGCGTAGTCTCACCTTCGCGTGGATATAAAGAACGTCGAAAACGGAGTTCGTATAAAGGAGATATGAATTTTTGAAGTTTAATAAATATTTAATATTTATTTTTATTTAACTCCGATATTATCTGAAGAAGGATGAGGCGGTCTATCCGAAGTACGCAGCGCGTACTGCTGTACGCCCCGCGTACAGCGAGGGGCACTCAAGTAGTCCGAAGTCGTATGCAGTGACGTAAGGGGACCGATGACGTAAGCGCTGACGACCACCGAGGCGTACGCCCCGCGTAGCCTCGTACACCCCGCGTACGTGCGAGGGTTCAGCACCTATAAAAGGAGATCCGAAGCAGCCGAGTTTTCTTTTACAAATTCTTCATCTTCTCTCATCTTTTGCCTCGATTTGCGTGCCATTTATACCCCGAAGCCCCGGTATTATTCCCGAGCCCCGAAGCGAGATCCGAAGCCCCGAGGATCCCGAAGAGCGTTATTTCCGAGCCGAAGCCCTGCCCGCGAGGAGCCCAGTTTTTGTGAAGATCTTCCAGATCTACGGAGAGACATCACTTCTGTAAGCCGTAGTGCTGTCGGATCATCTTTCTGATCAAGTGAGTGTATAGTCCCTTTTCAATACGCAATATTATGAAGTATTTAATATAAAAGACGTGCTACGTGTATATATTTTGTGGTTATATGTGTGAATGTATATTCTCTATGAAATATGTGTTATGTGTGTATGCCTCATCTGTTATGTGGAATATGTATTGATTAAAGCATGCTATACAGGTTTTTAAACAGTGTATAAAAATGTATATTTTTATCTACTAATATGTTAGGTAGAACATGGGTAGATAATTGGTGTGTAATAAACAGATGAGAGGCCTCGGTGTTATTGGTGTTATTCTAGTCATTCAGCAGAGTATGGATGACGACCACGGACTATTCTAGACTGTCCTGTGGAACACTAGCAGGCTCATTACATGTAGGTGTTGTGAACGACGTGTTCACCGGTATACTCTATCCCCCACATGGTTGCCTTTAGGACACTTATTGTCGAGGAAGCCCCTTTGCAGTAATGTCCGTCCCGATGAAAATCCTAAAATAAGTTCCTTGTAATAGACGTTATTTTTAGGAACGTAAGGTGAGGATAACGGGAATGGGTAATCGGGTTTATTGTTGAATGTTGTAATTAAAATATAATTATTGTGGGTTTGAAAACCCTATATGCTCACCAGGCTCCCAAGCCTGACCCACTCAGTTGATTTGTTTTACAGGAAGTGGCGCAAGAGCTTAAGATGGTCGAACATCAAGTTGTTTTGTTTACAAGTCTGTATATGTATATATTTGTTGAACGACTTGTAATATCATCGTTTATGCTTTATGATCTGTATCGGAACATGACATCCCGACTTTTGATTATGAAATGAAATCATGAAATGTTTTGATAAATATCTATTTTATCATGTTTTGTTTTGGGAACAAATTCCGCATCTCTTTTAAAATCAAACAGATTTACTCTGAAAATGTTTTAAAAAGCATAAATGAAATCGGTCTTTTCTGGCCGGGATTTTGGGGATGTCACAGTTGGTATCAGAGCATTAGTTTAAGCGAACTAGGAATTTGTAGGATTTCTAGACTTAAACTTAGTATGCTAAAGGGAGATTGTGAGATGTGTGTCTGATAAATTTTAGACACGAGCACTAGTTTATTTTAGGAAAGTTGCCTAAAATGCTTTTATGTGCTAAATGTTATATGTTGTCATATATGATATTATTTGTTCGGATCTACGGTTTGTTGCCAACCGGATCTGAAGGTTTTTGTGTTTAGGATTCTAAGCGTATGTATACGACATTAGAACTAGCATGTAATCGTTTGGAGTAATAAGGTGAAATTATTCGGTGTGTAGATCAAAAATGGTGAGAACAAGAAGCGGAATTGGAAATGCTGATGAAAATAGGAATCAACCGCCTGTAAATCAACAAATACCTGTCGTAGCTGATGCACCTGAGCCGATAACAATGGCTGGTGTACAAATGATGATTCAAATGATGTTGGATCGTCAGATGGAAGAAACAAGACGCCTGTTTAGGCAGCATCGTGAAGAACCGTCGATTCAAGCAGAAGAGCCCGAGGAGAATGGAGAGCAATCTGGAGGAGAAAACTTTAGTGGGATTATTGGTCAAGACGAACAACCAGTGGTTAGACGCAATAACCAGTATGGAGGAAATGATGGTCGTGGGTGCAAGTATAAGGATTTCACGGCATCCAAACCACCATGTCTATCCGGAAGCCCGACGCCGGTGCAAGTTATGGACTGGGTCTCTGAAATGGAGACTATGTTTGAAAGTTGCGAATGCAGCAACAGGCAGAAGACCGCTCTTGCGATCCCTCTGCTAAAATCTGGTGTGCTGAGTTGGTGGAAGTTGTTAGCTGACTCTATGCCCAAGGGAGAAGCAAGCAAAATGTCTTGGGAAGACTTTGTGGAACAATTAAAAATGCAATACTGCTCCGAGCAGGACCTTCTGGAAATCAGTAATGAGTTTCAGAATTTGAAGAAAGGGAAATTGAGCGTTACTGAATACGCTGCAAGTTTCACGGAAAAGATGAAGTTTATCCCATATTTGGTGCCTACAGAACTCTCTAAGGTCAACAAGTTTTCCCTTGGACTACCAGTAGACTATGGTCCAATGGTTAAGCAAGCAACTACATTGAAAGCCGCCATCTGGGCTGCTAGAAATGTTGAGACTCAGATCAGGGAAAAAGGTCTGGAAAGGTCAGAGGTTGGTGAAAAGAGGAAAATCGATGGATTTTCAGGGTCCAGCAAGAAAAGTAAATTCTCGAAGTCTAGTTCGAGAGGAAGTGGAGGAAAGGTAGAGGCGAAATGGTGCGACAAGTGCAAAAAGAAGCATCATGGGAAGTGTGGCGGGGAAACCACATGCTTCAAATGTGGAAAGCCAGGGCATTATGCCAATGACTGCACCTTTACCAAGAATGTTTGTTATGGTTGTGGTGAGGAGGGGCACATCTCAAGGGATTGTCCGAAAAAGAAGGAAGTAGCAAGACCCAACATTCCGCCAAAGCCAAAGGCGAGAGCATTCCAGATGACACTGGAAGCTGCTAAAGATGAAGCTGATGTCGCTTCAGGTACCTTTCTCGTTAACGAATTGCCTGCCCAAATTTTATTTGATTCTGGAGCCAACTACTCCTTTATATCGCATGAATTTGGTAGAAAGCTAGCTTTGCCTGTTGTTAGACTAGATAATGCCTTATTAGTCGAAGTTGCTAGTGGCAAGTTTGTACCTGTTAGCTATCGCATGAAAAACATCTTAATTGATCTGAATGGGAATAAGTTCCACAAGGAATTATTGCCTATCGAACTTAATGGTTTCGACATCGTATTGGGAATGGATTGGCTTAGCGCCAACGACGCCGAAATTTTATGCAAGAAGGAAATAGTCAAAGTAAACCCGCCTGGGAAAGATTCGTTTATGGTGTATGGAGATAAACGCAGAGTGAATTCTGGAATCATTTCATTGATGAAAGCCAGAAAATGTTTGACCAAGGGGTGTACATCATATTTAGCATTCGTGATTGATGCTAAGAAGGAAAAGAAGGTGATGCAGAATATTCCAGTGGTGTGTGATTATCCGGAAGTATTTCCCGAAGATCTTCCTGGATTACCGCCTGATCGACAAGTGGAATTCCGTATTGACTTGTTGCCAGGAACGACGCCAATTGCAAAAGCACCTTATCGATTAGCACCGATGGAGATGAAGGAGCTAATGATGCAACTTTAGGAGTTATTGGACAACGGTTTCATTAGACCGTTGTCCAAAATTCACAATATCCTGGGGCATTCTTCACCAAATACTCTCGGGCAAACCGATCTACTACACATTTGGTCATATTCTCTCGCTGGAAACCCTAACTCCGCTACCGGCCGCCGTCTGTCGCCGCCGCCAGCCACTGCCACTCATTTTGACCAAAATTTTCAAAATTCTTGTTTCTCATCAGAGATTCAAAAGATTCAACCTTGTAGGTCAAATTCAAGCTTGGGGTGCGGTTTTGTGGATTTCTTTTTGAGTTTTGACACTCGAATTTGGTACATTCCTTTTAAATTAATTGCATTCAATTTCTAATTTTCACAGGACTTATGTTTTGCATTAGAGTGATTAGAATTAGTTTGCTTTGACTTGATTGGATTGCATTGCATTGAATTTTACCAAATCGCAAGTTTGGAGTATTTTTCCGGTTTTTATTTTTTATTTTTGTTGAATTGATTGGATTGGTGTGAGGCGACTGTGAAGGATAATTTTGGCCAAGTTTTTGTCTTTGCTAGGTTCTCTTTGCAAGTCCAATGGGAAAGAACAAAACCATTCATGCGACTCATCGTTCTTCCCGTGAAGGTCAATCATCACAGTCAACCAAAAAAATGTCCACCGACCATGTCGATCGTAATGGTAACCTTGCCCTCACTAGTGCACAAATGAAGCAATTCAAGTCCAACATCCAAAAACGTGTGATCCGAGCTACAAAGTTTTACCACCAGGAGTCGATGATCAACATTGGCCTTGATGATTGCTTGCAACAACTGTTCTTCAACATCCATTGGCAAGATTTCCTAGATCTCTCCGCACGCACATACATGCAACCCACACTTGAGTTCCTCTCTACTTATGCACAGAATGACATGGACTAGGTGCTCACATTTCGACTCCAGGGTCGGCAACATCAACTCTCATACACCACCCTCAACACAATCATGGGCACATACGATGAACACAACACTGACATTTATAGTTATTAATGGACTCAGTTCAAGAGTAGGCCGAAAGTAGAGTTTTGGATCCAGATCACCAATCTTTTAAACTTCAATCCAAGTCGACAAAAAGATCCTTACATCATCCATCCTTGTTGGAGAATCGCACAACGGATCCTTTCCACTTCAATCTTTGGTCGTCATGAGCCGGGACAAATAAACATAGTCGAGCTATACTTCCTCTATTGCATGACTAGCCGTCGTTGGTCTTTCCCCGGTTTCACTATCTTTTTCTTGGATAAATGTGACAGTATAAGCACGAAGACTACTGGCGACATTTGCATTGGAGGTCTTATTACCCTAATTGGTTTGGGTATAGGCCTTCAATTTCCCGAGTCTGAGTATGTACCAGTGGATGACCCACCTCGCTACCTCCTCGACTGCTTCGCTCTCACCCAAATGGAATTATTGGTACCTATCAGCAATCGTCAGTACCCTTGGCTCAATCATGCCAAGGAATTAGTTTACACCTTACCTAATATCAGCATATCCGCCTTTACCACCAACGACGCTGCAACCTAGTTCTTGACCGAAGAGTTACATGATGATGATGCTGACGATGCTGATGACATGTAGGTAGACATTGGCCATGCTGGTAGCCCATGTGAAGCCGAAGACCATTATGACCTCCCAATCTGACAACTGCCACCACCCTATTATGGTCAGCCCTCGGGAGCACACTTCGATCCACAATATGAGTACCACTCTTATCAACAACACAACGAACCCGAACCCGAGTTCCCTCTTGATATCTACAGTCAGCTTGCTTCATTGCGCCTCTAGGGAAACCGGAATACAATAGCCATTCGATGCATCGAGGAGTAGCAAGCTCGTGCCAACAACTACATGGAGGATCTTTGGTATCATTTTCGTCCTGAAGGCGGTTACCGTCCTTATGGGCCTCCTCCACCTTGATCCTGGTATGATCCTTCCTTACTCTCATCCTAAGCATTAAGGATAATGCTTAATTTTAAGCTTGGGGTGAGGTATTTTTATATTTTATTTTTTATTGCATTTAGGTTGTATATAGTTGCATTTGGAGTAAGTCATTTAGATCATTTAGGTCATTCATAAAAATTGCATAAAAAAAGTTCAAAAATATTGCATATTTTATTTCTTTCTTTTCTAATTTTCATACTTTTTAGATGCATCTTAGTTTAAGTTTCATGCATTTTTTCTCTCTTGTCTTCTCATCCCTACATGTACCATAGCGTTGATTCATAAGTATTGAATCATAGATTGGTCCCGGGTCTTGATATGGAATTCCTTGTATTGGATAAATGGGACACGTTTTGAGCCTCACAGACCACTTTGAGACCGCTTGTGTGGGGGTCAGATGCAGGTAGCTTGATTGGGTCTAGGTGCGGAGGGATGTGGTTGGTCAAAGCGATGTGTGCGAGCAAAGATTAGCCCAGTAAGTTATTTTGAAGACATTGACGACTCACATCTTGGTTTTGGGGGGAGTACCCCTTAGTACTCCCGAGTCTCGTCCGAGCCTTGCTGAGTTTGATTCTCACCATTTTTTTAAGATAGTTCATCATTTTTCTAGGGGTCTAGAGTAGATAGTTAGATAGATTTTGTTTATCACACCTTACATTGAGGTGCTTGATGAACTTTGAAGTGGGTCCCCAAATTCAGATCTTTTGGGGCCAAGTTTTTTAGGTAACACCCATTTTTGAGTTATATCCCACCCTTTTTAGTTGATCTTGGCACATTTTCAATGATCATTAGGTGTTCATGTTAGCCTCCATCCTATGTTACATGGTGAAATTCCTTTGACCTTCCAAGAAGAAAACACAAAAAAATGAAGAAATTGGAAAAGTGAAGACAAAAAGAAACAATGAAGAAGATTAAAGAAAAGCAACAAAAAATGAAGAATAAAAAATGAAGAAAAGAGCAACACAAAATGAAGAACAAGAATCCAAGATCAAGACTATCTTATGTTTAAAAAAAGGATCAGGCTTCAAAGAGGCTGAAGACCAAATAACAGAAGCACAAGATTGAAGATTTAAGTTGTTAGGTTTAGGTTTAGGATGAGTAGAACTTTTTATTATTTTATTTTACTTTTGATTTTTGGTGAAAGAAGGCTATGATGATGAGATGGTAGATTGTAAAGGAAAGTACAAGGGAGAAACCTCTGAAATCGGATGTTTGCCTAGAGGCCATGCTGCAAAACCCTATTTCGTACTATACACTTTAGCTTGACAAATGTAGGAATCATAGTGTTTGAAGAGGCGCCTTTCCTTCATGCACTATGGTCTACATTGGTGATTTAGAGTGCCCCTAATGGGTGCATCCTCTATTTCCTTTGTCTTGCACACCGCGACTACATCTAGCCGTGATCTATTCGCCCTTCAAGTGGTTTGAGAATACGGTTTATGGCTCTAAAGCGGGGAACATTTTGAAGATGTGTAGGGTCCATGAAAGACTGATTCTGACCATGTTGACTGATGTTGACAAAGTTATATGGTATTTTTCTTTTTTCTTTTTAGTTTAGCATATCCCGAGCTCATTTTAGTCTTGTTCTAACTTGAGGACAAGTTAGGTTTAAGCTTGGGGGATTTGATAGCTTATTTTTATTTCCTTATTTTTATTAGTTTATTTTAGATTATTAGATCTTTTTATCATTATTACATTGTATTTTATTTATTTTCTTTATTATGGATCATACCGGCGACTTTTATGTTGCATGAGGTAATTTTGTAGGGTTTTGGAACTTGTTGCGGTTATGGTTTAGCTTGGAAATGGGCTTTATGGGCTTCTGAGGCATTATTGGGCTTTGCGGATCCATTAAAGGAAATTTGGGCTTAAAAGGCTAAAGACTTGGATAAAGTGGGCTTGTGAAGATGGATCATGGATTGTTAATTTGGGCTTGGAGCATCCATATTTGAAGCTAAAAGATGATTAGTTAATTTGAATCATGTGGGATATGGAGGGGACTAAGGGAATCTTTGGTAGTGGGATGGTTAGTGGTGGAAAATGACCCAATAGCATTCCATCAATACTTGCGCGGGTGGAATCTCCATCGCGTGGGTACCCGCGCAATTGCCCAGTTTTGGGCATTTTGGTCATTTGGCTTGCCATTACCTTAAGGGATTGGATCTATCAGCTATCACTTCGATTTTACACCATTGGAGACCAGAAGAAGGCGATTTTGGAGCTTCAAACTAATTTCTTTTCATCTTTCCAAGTTATTGGTAGTTTCTTTATGCAATTAGACTTTTGTGATTGTTATTTTATTGCCATGAGTGGCTAAATCCTCTATTTTGGTTTTGGTAGACCTTGGGTAAAACCTTTGAATGTTTGTGGGTTTTTGAAGGATTTATGTTTATTTATCATTTATCTTAAGTTTGTGATTCTAGTTCATATTTCTTATGCTTGTTTAATGCTTTGATTATGAGCTTGGTAATTTAATAAGCAATTGTTGGTTTATTTCTTTGGTTTAGCATTGAATAATTGAATTTACTTAAAACAAGGGCTTTATGATGGTAGAAATCATCTCTAGCTTATGAATCATAACTCCTTTATGGATGTGTAAGCATTGATATCCTCTAGGAATTGGGGATTCCTTCATTCTCAAGGCTAATCAACTTCTTGGGTTCAATTGCTTCAATTGGATCCTTGATTTTGATTAAGAAGGTGTGTTGTGGGCTTCCCCAACCTCTATACAACTTATGAGGAATCTTAGCATATCATGTTTCATGATTGCTATAACTAATTTGGGATGAATGATAAGATTCATACTAAATCCTAATGATACACAAACAAATGTTCATTGTGTTGAATTGCATTGGTTTACCAATTCTCTCCGATATTTGAGCATCTCATCACCTTGCTTAATTGCAAGTTTTCTAGTTATTCAAGTCTTTTAGTATTCAAGAAATCATAACACCCCCCCCCCCCCCTTTAGTTTAATTGTATTTAGTTAGTTTATTTACACTAGTTCTTTTGGATTGCATTGGTGATTGAATACAACCATTTCCCCGAGGATCGATACCCCTTTTTATCATTATATTATGTTTTATTTGCAAACAAATGGTGTAATTTTCTTGGTGGACTTGACATCCCACCACACGCTCACATGAATTACTTCATGGAACTTATCACGAGTGACAGTGAGACGATAATATCATATAGTCCTCAAACCAAGATATATGAGTTGTTGATTACGAGTTGGTTGTGCATTGATAGTATGAAAACACATTAGTAACTTGATGTTATAAAATGTGTTGTTGTGTATAATTTAACAAGTAATTAGTACAAGCGTATAAGTCAAAGTTTATATGTTCCTTTTATCCTAAGAGGATTAAAAGCGATATCTTGGGCCCCTCGATGTTTTTGTTTTGACTTATGTGTTGGGCCCGGTCAGGACTCAATTGATGTGTTCAATTAAGTTCTATGTCAAAAAAATCAAAATCGAGAAACAAACTGTTGGACAATAAGTATGACCTTATTCCATGTCTTTGTCCACACGATATCTTGAAGAATAGAGGATTATATGATCCCTTATCTACAAGACAACGACTTTTGAGAGCTATGATTGCTAATCGGATTTTAAAGTTACATTGGCAATTATAGTTATTAGACTTATCCAAGTGGGAGATTGTTGGATTAGGTGTCTAAGCCCATAACTATAATTGGTTTGTACTTGACCCAATAGTATCATGGTCCTTTTGGGTTACATTCACCGGAGCAATTTGATAGGATGGATAATTGAGAAAGAGGTTATTTGTGATTTATTAGTATATTATATGAATAATATATTAACTGAGAAATCATATTATTTAATTAGTATTGATCAAAAATTAATTTGGAGTTAATTTAGTGATCAAAAGAGACTGATTAAATTTACAAGACTGATTAGGTAAATCAGTAATACTTATAGTTTGGTCTAGTGATCCATGTTGATTAGGGATGGGCTAAATCTATGAGAGAGTCCATGAAGAGTTAGTCCAAAGGGCCTATCATATGGATCATTGGAATACTTAAAGGTTTAAGTAAATTAGGGTTTTATGTAAGAAACCCTAATGATTCCACACTATAAATTGAACCCCTAGCCTTCCCAAAACCGGCCTATCTCTTCTAAGGTGAAACCCTAGCCGATTTTGGTGCTTCCTAACCTATCTCTCATAAGCCTCCTCTTACTTTTGGTGTTTGTGACTTATTTGAGGTATCACATTTAAGGTACTAAGCTCTTGAAAGGCCAAGTTCTACAAGATACGACAAAGAGGTATTCGTCTAACTTGTTTTATGTTGCAAATCTCTAAATTGTATGCTAGTTAGGGTTCATGATTTGGAAAAATGAAAATTGCATGTATAACTTGAGAAAACTTAGATCCAAAGCATTAGGGTTTTATATGCACCATAGGATTGTTATAGTGCTCAAAACCCATCAACCCCTACTTTATTGAATTCAAGAATGTATCTTTTTGAGAAGCTATATGGTCACCTACCAGACTACTCTTCCTTACGGGTTTTTGGATGTACCTGTTTTGTTCTTCGTCCTCATGTTGAGAGGATCAAGTTGGGGCCGAAATATATACTATTTGTGTATTTTTGGGGTATGGTGTTGGACAGAAAGTATACCGTTGTTATGATCCTGTGAGTTAGAAGTTATATGTTTCCCGACATGTCACTTTTTTGGAACATACTCCTTCCTAATCAATTCCTGCTACAACCCACAATGTAACGAAGTCAAATCTTCTGCATATTGATCCTTTTGATGAAAAGATAGAGGCTCGAGACCCATCTATGCCACCTGATCCTTTAGCTCATGACATACCCACTTATTCAGAGAGTTCCTTGACTCCCCATGTTCCTAAGTATGCTCCTTTGACTATTGAAATTAAAGATCCACCTCCACCACCACACCTCAGGAAATCTACTTGTCTTGTTAAGTCCACAAAGCTTCCAGATTTTGCTTACTCTACATACTCAGGACCATTTGCTTCATTTATAGCGAGCATCCATCGTCTGTCTGAACCTAAATCGTATAAATAAGATGTTCTAGATCCTCTTTGGCAGAATGCTATGGCTGAGGAACTCACTGCTCTTCATCAGACTCATACATGAGATTTGGTTTCCCTTCCTTCTGGGAAACATACGATAGGTTGTCATTGGGTGTACAAGATAAAACAAAATTTGATGGATCTGTTGAGCGGTACAAGGCCAGACTTGTAGCAAAAAGGTATTCCCAACAATACGGTTTTGACTATAAGGAGAAATTTGCTCCAGTTGCAAAGATGACGACAATTCGTACTATGATTTTAGTTGCATCCATTCGATAGTGGAAGATCTTTCAAATGGATTTCAAGATTGCATTTTTGAATGGTGACCTCCATGAAGAGGTTTATATGACTCCTCCCCCAGGAATTCAGCACCAGCCAGGTGAGGTTTATCGGCTTTGCAAAGCTTTGTATGGTCTCAAGCAAGCCCTTCGTGCTTGGTTTGAGAATTTCTGCACAATGATTTCCTCTCTTGGATTTGTCAAGAGTAATCATGATTCAACTTTGTTTGTTAGATGCTCGAGTGCAAGACAAATTCTTTTGTCCTTATATGTGGATGACATGATTATTACTGATGATGACCATGGTGGTATTGATTCTTTGAAGAATGATCTAGCTCATCAATTTGCTATGAAGGATTTGGGCTTGCTGCGTTAGTTCTTGGTTATTGAGGTAGCTCAGTCTAAAAAAGGGCATCTTCTTTCTCAGACTATATATATATATATATATATATATATATATATATATATATATATATATATATATATATATATATATATATATGACTTGTTTACACGGGCGAGCCTCTTTGACAATCGGACTGTTAATACTCCTCTTTAAACCAACGCACAATATATATATATATATATATATATATATATATATATATATATATATATATATATATATATATATATATATACTAGCCGTCTCCCCGCGCAAAGCGGCGGGCGGCGAATAATTTGATATCTTTAGAGTTAAAACCATTTTGCGTTCACTTCGAGAAATGAATATTAAATGACATTTATTTTTCAAGAGCATTACCATACCATATTAAAGGGGTGTTTGGCTAAGCTTTTTTAAAACAACTTATTAGGTTCCACATCACTATAAGTTAAAAAAGTGTTTGGATTAAAATAAGTTATTCCGGTGGGGAACCTCTAATACGTCATTTTTTCATAAGTTACCCTACACTTACTTATTAACTTATAAGCTAATAAACTAATAAGCAATAAGCTTTTTTTGCCAAACACCCTCTAAATGGTTATTATTTCCATTTATACATACCCAAACCACTTGTACTGTTTATCGTCCTCTTTTTTTTTCGTTTTCCTTAATTCATTTATTAATTTAATGTCCTACTAAGTAAAATGCTAAAATATATAAATAATAGTTTATAAAAATAAAGCTTTAGAATATCAGGTGTTGTGATTCAAAAGTCGATAAATAGGCCTTTGAGAAGGCCAAAATACTCAGGTGTCAACTTGTTCATTGTGATCTTAAACCAAGTTTGGTCACAAATTAAAACATTTTCAACGATGGTATGTAATTCAAGGATTCATATTGATTTAGGTTCTCGAAACCTTAAAATATTGAACAAAATCTATATAGAACCTTATAATAAGGACAATAATCACCGTAATCAGGAAGTCCATATAATGAAACTTGATAGTATAAGGACCAATGATGAAAAATGTTTCATTTTTAGACTAAACAAGATTAAAAATATACAAACTACCTTAATCATGTTAAATCTTGTGTTTAACCGTTCTTTATTGCAAAAGTAAGATGCCAAAATATACAAACTAATGATAATACAATACTCTAACTGGCCCTCTTGGTTGAGTTCTTTGAACCTGCAAAGCCAACACATTAAAGAAACATAGTAAAAATCTTTTTAGGAACAAACCTGATATAATAAAGCCTTCACCCAATATATTTATAAGATAAAAATACAAAAAGTTAAAAATGATGAAATCAATTACAAGTAAGGATTAAAATAAAAATATGTTAAGAAAGAGCCATCTGCAGGAGGGATATTTGAATCAACATGTATTTTCTGATGGTTTCAAATTTTGAATTATCCGAAATTTAGGGAAGGAGATAGAATTTGTTGAGAAATATAAGGATTCAAAACACAGGTTAAAATTTAATATTATTTTATTGATGACTACTTGTACTATTTTTAGAAATAGTGGGATTTTTTTTATAAGATAGTATATATATATATATATATATATATATATATATATATATATATATATATATATATATATATATATATATATATGACTTGTTTACACGGGCGAGCCTCTTTGACAATCGGACTGTTAATACTCCTCTTCAAACCAACGCACAATATTCTCCTACTGATGGTGTTCCTTTGTCCGATCCGAATCTTTATCGCATTGTTGTGGGAAGTTTGGTTTATCTCACAGTTACTTGTCCAGATATTGCTCATGTTGTTCATGTTGCCAGTCAGTTTGTTATTGCTCCTACCTCTGTTTATTGGTGAGCTGTACTCCGTATTCTGACATATCTTCGTGGCACTCAGTTTCAGACCCTCTTGTTTCCATCAACGTTTTCTCTTGAGTTACTTGTCTATAGTGATGTTGATTAGGACGATGATCGTCATGATCGTAAATCCACCACCGAATTTTGTGTATTTCTTGGAGAGTCTCTTATTTCATGGAAGAGCAAGAAATAGGACGTTGTCTCTAGATCTTTCACGAAGGCTGAATATCGTGCTATGGCTGTGACTAGATGTCAAATTATCTGGTTACGGTGGCTGCTTGCGGATATGGGTGTTCACATTTCTTCATCTACTCCTCTGCATTGTGATAACAAAAGTGCGATACAAATTGTGAATGATTTTGTTTTTCATGAGCGGACGAAGCACATTGAGATTGATTGTCACTTTACCCGTCATCACCTATAGCTTGGGACCATATCGTTTCCCTTTGTTTCATCAACCTTGCAGCTTGCGGATATTTTTACGAAAGCTCTATCGGCTTCTCGGTTTCGGTTCTTGTGTGACAAACTCTCAATGCTTATTGTCGTGACATTGTGAGTTTGAGGGGAGATGTTAGCATATATATTATTAACCCACATGTTTATGAGCTCTTTAGTCTCTAGTCTATTAGGGTTTTGTTTACCTAGTATTTATATCCGTTTTATTCTTTATAATCTTTATGCTTTTTCGTTAAGAACCTTGTAATTTTCTCTATCATAATGATATGACAATATTATAAAACAAAACTACTTCGTTTTTAGTAAAGCCATCTTCCATGCATTTTCATTTGTTATATGAATATCTCTTTTAGCTATAAAAATATACTATTTTACTACATTATAACTATTGTATTTAATTACGTACCGTTAGATCTTTTTTTTTTTGGCGATTTAACTGTAATGAACATTAGGTTTTTCTAAAATCTTCTTCAAAGAGTTGTAATCCAATTAATTACTCAAGCCTTTACGCTCATCAAATCAACTTTTCAAACATACTTTATATTTTACTCGAATAGATATTCCAAAACATGACTATAAAGACAATTGTAACGCTATCAAGAATCAAGTTGTGATAAAGTCATTAAGAATCTTTTTACCTTTAATGTTGATTGCTTGCTTTTTTTTTTCCTGAAAGAAGTCGAGCAACTTCTGCAACATTCATCCCACATGATAAGTTGACTTATTCGATCTAAAATACACAGTTTAGGATAATAAATTATAAATAAGTTTAAACATTTATAAAAAATTAAAGTTTAACTATTTTCCCCAAAACATAAATAACTTTATAAGTTCTATGAGTTTTTCAGTTTATTTTCCTCTTATTTGTATTCATACTATTTTCCGCATCATTCTAGTCCTTATTCATTTACAAATATATAATATTTATTTACTTTTTTTTGGGTGATGTTTGATTGAATATTATCCATAACGTGGCATGTCGTTTTAGTTTATCCATTGATTCGCTGGACTGACAGAGTGGATCCAAATCACTTCTAAATTAGTTATTATAAAATACTGAAATGGTTTTTCAGTTAGAGCTAAATTGAAAGAAAATTCTAATAAAAGAATCGAAATTCATAAAACTTTGACATGCAAATTAGGTTTTTAAACAATAAAAATGAGAATTGTTTGCATAGTTTAAAAGAAACATATATTAATTAGTTTGAAAATAAATAATACCATTTATGTACATTTCAACATATATTTGTTATATCCACCAATATTGATTTTTATATAATATCATAATATTGGTTATATATATATATATATATATATATATATATATATATATATATATATATATATATATATATATATATATATATATATATATATATATATATATATATATATATATGCAACAATCAAATATCAATTTAGGCATTTCGGGATTGGTGTTGCACATCTTTTTACTGCAAACCCCAACTTCTTATTACATAGTATCTTATTCTTTTTGTTTGAGGATTTATATATCAATTTAAGGCTTCTCTGTCTTTCTTTCTCTCTCTTTCTTAGTTATTTAATATTAATATTTTATATTAATATAATTCAAAATAAAAATCTACTGTATATAATTACAACATAATTTTTTTTATGTGATAAATCTATTTTTTAAAACAAGAACAGTTTACTGAATTCATATAAAGCTTGGGACAAAAATGAAAAAGCTATAATATATGAATTAATTGTTGTAATAATTACTTTTCCAACATTTATCATCACACTTAATAAATTTTAAGAATTAGATAAAAGTCAGGGTAAATGGTACAAAAAAAAAACTTTTTTTACACAAAAATTCGATTTTGACACCGTGTTTTTCAATTTGTTACAATTCTGACCACTTGATCGGTTAACCAGGTTACATGCTGACGTAGTATGATGACGTATCAGTTTTGATGACGTGGCATGCTGACATAATATGCTGACGTGTCAAAATTGATTTTTTTTTCCACAAAAACACTAAGTTTTTACTTTTTTTTTCGATTTTGATACTAAGTTTAATTTTTTATTTCAATTTTGACACTATGTTTTTTTTGTTCCAATCGAACATTATGTATCAAATTTTGTTCAATTTTGTCTATTTTCCATTTGAAACCGTATAAACATATTTTTTCGTTTAAAAACCACATTTTTATTTAAATACAAGGTGTTTTTTTTCTTACATTCAAAACATTAGTTATATCATGAGAATCAAACTAACCATAAGCTTCTAATAATATGTAAAAATTTGATGGGTTGCAAACTTGATATCCGAGTTTTGATCGACTACACGCCTCCAAACCTCCAAACACATTTTAAAGTTGCATATTTAATATAAAATACAAATTTTATATAACTAATACATATTTATACATAAAAATATGGTTTGAGTGTAAAAAAATTGTATTTATACAAAACTATGGTTTTTAAATGAAAAAAAAAACATATTTATACGGTTTAAATGTATTAAAAAAATATTTATACGGTTTCAAATAGAAAATTATCAACATTGAACAAAATTGAAAAAAAATGGTGTTCGATTTGGAACAAAAAAACATAGTGTCAAATTTGAAAGAAAAATAAACTTAGTGTCAAAATCGAAAAAAAAATAAAAACTTAGTGTTTTTTTAGAAAAAAATTCAATTTTGACACGTCAGCATGTCATGTCATCAAAACTGACACGTCATCATGTCACATCAGCATGTGACATGTTAACCGGTCAAATGATCAGAATTGTAACAAATTGAAAAACACAGTGTCAAAATTGACACAAAAAAAACACAGTATCAAAATCGAATTTATGTGTAAAAAGAATGTTTTTTGTATCATTTACCCGAAAAGTTATTGTAATGTAATTTTTCATATCAACTTTCTATTCTAATATTAGTTTATAATACGTGAGAACCACGATTACAAAATTAATTAAACTTTCATATTAAAGACTCAAAATTATTAAGCCGGTTCAAAAAAAATATTGTAAATAAATTATTAATTAAGAGATATTTTTTTTAGTTATATAAAATTCTAATCGTTGATTTAAATAAATACATGAAATTATATCAGCTTATAATCTGTATTAAGTTTATTTTAATTTTTATTATAATGTTATTAATATTATTAATTTAATGTAATTAGAGTGAGAAATTTAAACTTTGAAATTTAAAATGGAGAAGAATCAATAGCTGAGAACTATCATGACATTAATTATGAGACCTAATAGTGTGACATATGACAAAATGAGAATAATCCTATTGTTTTATTAGAATAGGGAAAAGAATAAGTTTATTCTTTTTTTGATATTTGTCATCGAAAAAACATCATAAATGGTCCATGTGGTTACCCAAAATCTGAAGTTTAGTCCTCGTGGTTTAAAAACCTCATAGACGGTCCTTGTGTTTTCAAAACTTTTGATGTTTAGTCCTTTTTGCTAACTCCATTAAGTTTATCCGTTAACTGAAGGGTATTTTCGTCATTTCACAACCACATGGACCGTTTATGATGTTTTCTCGTATTTTTAAAAAAAGAAAAAATTAAACATAATTAAATATATTAAAGGTCTCTCTCTCTCTCTCTCTCTCTCTCTCTCTCTCTTTGACGTAAATAGTAGAAACACTACAGCAAAATCAACATATTCATCTTCTCCACTCATCCCTCCTAAAAACCTTAAAATCGATAAAGAAATAAGGCATCAGAAAGCTAAAATCAGTTTCCTTTTAATCTTCTCTTCAAACAATCAAAAACACGAAACCACATCCAACCCTAAACACCCAAATCCTAAATCAGAGACGATGATGAAGAATTTTTTGCTGTCTGTGAGCAATGATGAGAATTTTCATATCTTGGAGGGGTAATTTCTGGAGGCTTTTGATGGAATTTTCACCATAAAGTACCAGAGATATCTGAAACCACGACGATTTGTTCCTCTCTACTCTAATTACTAATAAATATGAGTGTCGTGTGTGTCCCGTTCTTGTTCCTTCTAATTCCAGACTTAAAATGGTGGTGTTTGTCGATTGTGGTGCTAGAAACCACAAACGGTCGTCTCTACTAAGGTTTGTAGAGTCGATGCCGGTTGGCGGCGCCCTAGGCTAGGGTTTTACCGACAATGAAAGAGATACACACCGTCTCTGACGCCTCTTAACATCTGGATACATTTTTCTTCAGATCTATCGCCTTCAGTTTGACCAGGTTTGATATATTTCACTTGCTTGGATCGAGATTCTTCCATTTCTATTGCTTGATCTGCTGGTGGTAGTGCAAGGTAGATTTCTACGAACATTACAAATCTTCACCCACCTTCACCATGAACACAAATTGCATGTCTGATTATGGTAGGTTGGTTAGTTAAGGTCCAGTGGTTTCCGACAGGGGTGGAAAAGATCTAGTTCATATATTCTTCACTTTTCTTAGAGGATCATCTTTGTTATTGGACGTGCGTGAAAGGGGAGAAAGGGGCAGCTCTTAGTTCTTAAACAACTTCAAATCGATATCAATGTTGAGATTGAAAAACAATCCATTTTAAGTTTTCCCTTTTTCTTTTCTTGATTGACAGGTTGAATTTAGAAGGGCGGAAAAAAGGAGTTGAGGAGAGAAAAATGAAGACAAAACCATGGTGTTGAGAGAGAGAGATAGAGAGAGAGAGAGAGAGACAGACAGAGAGACAGAGACAAAGAGAGACCATTTATATATTTAATTATGTTTAATTTTTTTTCTTTTTTTAAAAAATACGAGACAACATCATAAATGGTCCCTGCGGTTGTGAAATGACGAAAATACCCTTCAGTTAACGGACAAACTTAATGGAGTTATAAAAAAGGACCAAACATCAAAAGTTTTGAAAACATAGGGACCATCTATGAGGTTTTTAAACCACGGGGACTAAACTTCAGATTTTGGGTAACCATAGGGACCATTTATGATGATTTTTCTTTGTTATCCTATTAAGGTCATCTCCAATGGGAGTTTAATGGGGGGTTTAATGAGTAGTTTAATCTCATTAAATTCAAAATCCTCATTGTGAGAAAATGACTAGAATTCAATGGAATGAGGAGTTCAATCTCCATTGAACTCTATATTCTCTTTCCTCTCTCTCCCACACACACACACACATTTTTAATTTCATGCTAATTAATTTTTTAAAAAATAACAATAAATAAAAAGAAAATTATAAATAATGTGATAATCCATTAAATTATATAAAGTTTAATGTGTAAAGTTGTATAATGAATAGAATGCACATGTGTCAATCTATTGAACTCATATGAGTTCAATGCATTGGAGATGGTCTAAGCCTTCTAATTAATATCATGACACTTGTCAATATTAATTTTCTATTTTAAAATTTACATTTTAATCACATTAAATTAATAACATTAAAATAAAAATAAAAATAAAATTAATAAAGTTTATAAGGTCACATATTTATTTAAATCAATGATTATATTACTATATAATTAAAAACTATCTGTTAATTACTAATTTATTTAAATAATTAATTAATAATTTTTTAATTTTTTACAATGAAAATTTAATTAATTTTATAACTGTAATTCCTATAAATTATAAACTATTATATAATAATATAAAATACAACTTCAATACGATAATTACGACTATAAGTTTTAAGTTTTAATTTAATTACTAAACACGAAGTAGACTTGTCAAAACAAAACCAATATCCAAAAGCCTACTATTAACTAAATTGTGATTTTATCTAACCCGAATTTTAATAACACAAAATGTGGAGACGTTTGTGACCGGTAAACCGGCAGTAGCAGGTAAAACACAAAAACAAAATCAGTATATAAACAACCCCATTTGCATGCGATGTGCATACCGGTTCAAACCTCCCTCCTCCCTACTCCGCCTATCACCACCTCTAATCAATCCTAACTATGCCGATCCGAGCAGTCGCCGTTGGCCGACATGATGAGTTTAGGCATCCAGATACCATCAAGGCCGGGGTGGCCGAGTTTATCTCCACCCTCATCTTCGTCTTTGCCGGTTCAGGTTCCGGCATGGCTTTCAGCAAGCTAACCAGCGACGGCGCCGCCACCCCTACTGGCCTTGTGGCGGCTGCTATTGCCCATGCTTTCGCCTTGTTCGTGGCTGTCTCTGTCGGTGCCAATATCTCCGGTGGACATGTGAACCCCGCCGTGACCTTCGGTGCCTTTGTTGGCGGCAACATCACTTTGATCCGTGGTATTGTTTACGTGATTGCTCAGTTGCTTGGATCCACTGTCGCTTGCTTGCTACTCAAATTTGTCACCAATGACATGGTGAGGATTTCATATTAATTTTCTTTTTATAAACACAATTAATTTAATCTGTGTATGTTTACATGAAAACGGATGGATAAGGGTTATATAATTAGTACAATCTAAGTTGTTTTTATCAAAATAATTAGATTAAAATGTTAATAATAGCTTTATAATTATACTTTTTTATATATTAACTGATGTCAACCGATTCACTAATCCACTTCGGAGTTAAGTACTCTAAATGAACGAAGTTGTCTCTTTCATGTTTCAACTTTCTGGTATTCTCTTGTTTTAAAAGAAAATAATAATTATAAAACAAAAAATAAAAAGAAAATCATGTAGCTACATGTCTATATATATTATATTAAACCACCATCAAAAGTTTGTTCAGTGGTGATCATTCAAAGTTTAAACATTTCAAATAAAATTGTTTCAAATTCGAATCTCTCATACTTTAATCTTGACATAACGCATCCTTCTAAATAAACATGTATATTGTTTTATACGCAACTTAAAACGGTAAATATCGATTTTTGCAGGCTGTGGGTGCATTTTCATTGTCTGCTGGAGTTGGAGTATCGAACGCTTTGGTCTTTGAAATTGTAATGACATTCGGGCTCGTGTACACAGTATACGCAACCGCAGTTGATCCCAAAAAGGGTGATTTGGGAACAATTGCACCAATTGCCATTGGTTTTATTGTTGGAGCAAATATCTTGGCGGGTGGGGCATTCACCGGAGCATCCATGAACCCGGCTGTGTCATTTGGGCCAGCTTTGGTGAGCTGGACATGGGCCAACCATTGGGTATATTGGGTTGGGCCTTTGGTTGGTGGTGGCATTGCTGGGCTTGTTTATGAATCCCTCTTCATCAACCAAACCCATGAACATTTGCCCACAAGTGCTTAAATTATAAAAACGAATTCCTCAAAGTTAAGAATGTATTTTTCAAAATTTGATTTTTTTCGGTGGATTTCGTTTGTTTGTTTATGGTCTGTCGATATTGGAGTGTGAATTACCCGTTTTGTCCCTGATGTTGTAAAGATCAACGGGTTTGTATTCATTATTTGATGTTTCTATCTGTTTGTTTTATTTACTGTTTCGGTATATGAAAGATTGTTTCAGTATATTTATATTCCAATTGCACTTTCATCAACTGAAACTCACATTTTATTATATTTTCAAGATTTTGGGTATTACAAATACAATAACATTCGTATAAACATAGATAAAAAAGTATTGTTCAAAATTCGAAATTGCTCTTAGTTGCTTTCTCATGGACCAATCAACTGGATGTCTCTGTGATGATTTGGCTGCAGTGGTCTTGAATTTTTTTGTGCATGCTGCAATTTATTCACCAGTATTTAGTTATTAAAATTTTTAACATACCTAAAATTAAACACCAAAATCTATTTAATAATTATTTTGTAACAAATTGCATGATAATTAACTATAAAAGTTCTCAATAGAAAAAGAATCATTTTTTGTACTTACATCATGAACAGCATCACGTAACAATTTAACTTGATCAAGTGATACTGTCCTCACCTACACAACATAATATCTAAACGTTAACAAAATGTAATGGTATCCTACCTTGAAATAAATGATACATTTAGTTTCACGATCTATAAAATATTTAAAATACTCTTCGATAGCAAAAAGTTAATGATTAAAAAATATATTTTCATTCGGAGACAAATTTATTCGGAATGTTACCAAATAGCCCCTACGTCAGTATACCTTTTTGCTGATGGTCCAAACGACACCTTCGGTACATGGAGGAACAGTGAGTGATCCAATATAGTTGTAGTATCTTCTGCAACTCATTTGGATTTCTCTAGGATCAATCACCCCTGGGTGTCCAAGTTCTTTATCTTCTTTCACCAACGATGTTATATTTGGAATCAACTGAAATTTAAATTGTTAACAAACTAATATATCTTTTTTTTGTTAAAAGTATCAATATATGTTTTTACCTTGGTAAGAAAAGGGTTTGGTTTTCCAATCTTGTAGAGGACACCAATGACGGCAATCTTGTGTTTGGAAGTTGGATCTGTGGTCTTATGAACCATGTGTAATTCCAAAGAGTACCTGAAAAGTCAAAATTAATTTCAATGAATTTGGTCAACAATCTTAAAAGTCGACGACATTGATTTTGACCATTAAGAAAGTTAACATAAAGAGAGAAATTGACCTTCTACCATTGATGGTGTGCTCGGAAGGTGAGTGCCAATGGGCTTGTATTAGTGAGAAAACTGTCCCATTTATTTCGATCGAGCCAGCATTGCCCTCCCAATGAACCTACATTCAATTATAAATCAAGTGAAGCTGAATACAAATTGCTTAAAACTGTGTTTTTATTGTATATTTATAATTATACTTTTCTTCACAAGTATTAAGTTTATTAATGTGTGTTGTGTAATTAAGGATTATTTTAGCACAACTCGATTAAAAAACTCAAGAAATCAATTAATTTCACCAATACGTGTGTCCATGTCTTTTGTGTAACGGTCATATTTTAAACCTATTAATAATAGTATAATATAATAATTTATTAGCTGATAATCGTGATGGGTTGATGATTCTTGGATTTGTATATCCAATTTTATATGTCTCAGATAATAAGAATTTTACATCTCATGTTAATTTTTTAATGGTCACTTCTTTATCGTTAAACTAAAAATGTATATATAATTTTTATTGTGTCTGCCAAATTACTTTTACATCATATTATATACTCATGTTACATTTTCAATAGAGAATGTAAAAATCAAGACATATAATTATAAATCACTAGAATTTATTTAATAAAATATAGGTTTTAGGGATATGTATGACGTGGGTGGGGGTAGATCTACATACATGTAGGGTGCATGGACGCCACTTGGTAATGGGTCCGATCCCTACATGATTTTTTATACATATTGATTATTATTTTAGTATATATATTATAGACCTTTCATTTAATGTTGTTATAAATGTATATATCAAGTAGGTGTGTAGATGTCTCACCGCTATATCGTGTCCACGATTAGCTATAATCGCGATGCATGGCTTGTAGCTTCTTGCCAACTTGTTAGATTTGTGAATGATATCAACTCTTTTATTCGACAAGTCAATCGGAGACTGCATTTTACCATTGTTACAAGCATACCATTCTTTGTGTAGCTCACCCCATTTTAAGGGTCCTTTTCTGCTTCCTTTTATGTAGTCGAACTCTCTCTCATCCTCTACACACAAATTCAAACCATCAAAATTGGACAAGGATCAAAATGGCTCGAATTCCGTACTAAATGTAGAACAATGCATGTTATGATAAAGTCGAGGTAACTGAATTAGAATGGAGGAGTGAACTAACCAACTTCTTGAGCATAGATCAGAATGGGATGCAAAATGATAAGTAAAAGTAGTAAAGACCAAATTCTGAAACCAATATGCATTGTGTGGCTATTGAGGTGGAAGGCCAATGGATTTGATGGTGGTGATGGCGGCGTTGGTGGTGGCGGAAGAGGAGGAGGAGGAGACCTGAAAATTTAGCTAGGTGGTAGTTTAGTTAAGAAGATGTAGTTAAGTGGTGCACTTGTAAGGAAAGAATCATAAATATTATTTTCTTTTTCTTTTAAAAGTGATGGAAAGTACTAGACAAGTAGTATTAGTGGTTGATGCAACCAAGGAAAGAATCATAAATACCATTTTTTTTTCTTTTAAATCTAGTAATTAATAAAATATGTTTAACTATTGATAGCTAAGAAGTAACATCTAATATATTTTTAAGAGAGACAAATTGGAAATATTGTTATAGAACAAAAACAAATGTGGAACATGTTTAGTTGAAAGCTCGTATTTGGTAGCTGATATTGGTAGTTTTTTTTAATAGTAAATCTAATATATTTTTAAACTACATACTCCTTAAATTCAATGACAGAACTTAAAAATATATAAACTAGAAGTTGATAGTTTGTACCTGGAAAATAAAAGCTATACTTTTTAATTGTATAAAAATATTCAACATAGGTAACTTGAAAATTTTGAAATATGTAAAATTACATTAAAAAAACATATAGATATAAATTAAAATTGAAACATAGTGATGATAAATTAATTTTTTTTTAAAACTATAATTATCAAAAGTTAATAACCATCCACATTTTAATACCAAATATACCGATTAAGCTTCTCAACTGGTAAGAACTTTTTAGCAATATGTGTAAGGTTGAGTTTGACGCGCTAGAACTAGTTTTTGAGAATTTTTAAGTTTTCATGTTTAATAAACCAAAAGTAGTTTATAAACTATCTTTTTTAAAAACATATTTAGGTTTTGTTTGACGTATTAGCTGAAATGTTAGTTGTTAACTGAAAAAGTTAACTTATAAGTTGGATAATAAAAAAAAATATTTGGAAAATCCTAGCTAGCTGGAAAATATAAAATTAATTACATAAAAAATAATTTAGAAAAATATGTTATGAATAATTACAGTAAATTACACTGATGGTCCTTGTGGTTTGGGGTTACTTATACGTTTGGTCCCGAACTTTTTTTGTAACTCGGATCATCCCTACGATATATTTTTGTTTGCGTCCTTGGTCCCTACAAACTTAAAAAGACTATATTACCCTTCTTAATTTATTTTTAAATTTGTTTATTTCTTATATAATAGCTAATATAACTATTAAAATGCAATGGGTCCTTCCCCTACCCCCACGTGATCCGTTCCTACATCCATTCTATGTTTGGGTACAACCATACCACTTGATACATTTCCTTCAGTTTCTGCTTCTTTTCCAACCAGTCGACCCGTCATCTCATCCTCCCATTCTAGATTTAGAATACCACATCAAAATCAGAATCGATGCCAAAACAGATTTCATTTTTACAGTCCACTTCCATCGTCGCCTACAACTATGTCTTCTCTAACTAGAATTCCTCTCACCCCCACCTGAAATCAAACCATTGTGTCTTCTCTGCTTAAACTCTAAATCAAAATCCAAATTAAAACTGAAATGAAAATCAAACTTGAAACCAACGATCAAAAGCAAACAAAAATCAAATACCGATAGCAAAATAACTTGAAATCAAAACCTAAATAGAAATCAAAATTACTGATAAAATCCCTGAAACTTGAAATCAAAAATTATGAGGGGTCTTCGAAAACCTGATGATAAAAACCCAGATATTGATGAGTAGATGTGTTGGTGGAGATGGCGGAGTAAGTTGATACTTTATTTTATTTCCTTCATTTTTATAGTTTATTTTAGTATTTTCGCTCTTTTTATTAGTATTGCATTGTATATTCTTTATTTTCTTTATCATAGATCGTATCAGGTACTTTCTATTTTGCATGAGGTATTTTGCAGGGTTTTGGAGCTCATTGCGATTGTGGATTAGCTTGGAGATGGGCTTTGTGGGCTTTCGAGGTGTCATTGGGCTTTTTGGATCCATCAAAGAGGAATTGGGCTTAAAATGTTGAAGACTTGGATGAAGCGGGCTTATGAAGATGGGTCTTGGATTCTTATTTTGAGCTTGGACTATCCATATTTTAAAGCTTTAAGATGATTGATCAAATTTAAATTATGTGAGGTGTGGAGGGGACCAAGGGAATCTTGAGGAAGTGGGGTGGTGTAGTGGAGAAAATGAGCCAATAGCATTCCAACATCATTTGCGAGGATGGAGTCTCAGTCGCGCATCGCTTGCAAGGGTACCCACGTAACTGCACAATTTGGGGCGTTTTGGTCAGTTTGCTCATGATTTACTTTGGGGGTTAGGGCTAGCAGCTCATACTTTGATTTTCCACCATTAGAGACCATTGGAGGCGATTTTTGGGAGCTTGATACACATTCTTCTCATCTTTCTAAGTAATTGTTAGTTTCTTGATGCAAAAACACTTTTGTGATTGCTATTTTTTTTACCATGAGTGGGTAGTTTCTCTATTTTGGTTAACTTTGGCTAAAACCCTTGGATATTTGTGGGTTATGAAGGATTAATGCTTAATTGTCATTTATCTTATGTTTATGATTCTAGTTCATATTTCTTATGCTTGTTCAATACTTCGATCATGAGCTTGGTACTTGAATAAGCAATTGTTGGTTTATTTCTTTGGTTTAACATTTAATCATTGAATTTACTTAGAACAAGGGCTTTATGATGGTAGAAATCATCTCTAGCTTATGAATCATGACTCATTTCTGGATGTGTACACATTGACATCCTCTAGGAATTGGGGATTCCTTCATTCTTAAGGCTAATCAACTTTCTTGGGTTCAATTGCTTCAGTTGAATCCTTGATTTTGATTAAGAAGGTGTGTTGTGGGCTTTCTCAACCTCCATACTACCTATGAGGAATCTTGGCATATCATGCTTCATGATTGCTATAACCAATTTGGGATGAATGATAAGCTTCATATTGAATCCTAATGATAAACACACAAATGTTCATTGTGTTGAATTGCCTTGGTAAACCAATTTTCCCTAATATTTGAGCATCTCACCATCTTGCTTAATTACAAGCTTTTTAGTTATTCAAGTCTTTTAGTTTTCAAGCAATCACAACCCCCCCCCCCTTTTAGTTTAAGTGTAGTTAATTAGTCTATTTACACTAGTTCTATTAGATTGCATTGATGATTAAATACAACCATTTCCCCAATGAATCGATACACCTTTTTACCATTATATTACGTTTTATTTGGAAACAAATGGTGTAATTTGCTTGGTGGACTTGACATCCCACCATAAACCAAAGATGAAACAAAGACACCTGAACACGTCGCCCCAGTCACTAGCTATACAATCACATAGATCGATTTTATTTTGCTTGTGATGTTATTTGAAGGTTGATTGATTTATAGACCACAATCAACCACTACCTTCTTAATCTTGATCCCCATTCTTCTCTTGTTCTTCAACGTTCCCTTGTTCTTTATTTGTTTTTTTTCTGCTTCTTGTTTTTTTATTTTAGGGATCTTTGTTTCACACCTATTATAATCAGAGTTCATAATGGTGGGTTGGACATCGTGGTATTTTAGGGCTCTGGATCACTGATAGGACTGGAGGATGGTGGTGGGGTGGAATGTGGAGAGAGGAAGACCATAGTTTGGGGAGGTAGAAAGTTGACGATGGTTTCCAATCGATTTCTCCGGTTCTATCCACTACAATTATATCAAGAAGAAGAAGATGAAACGGAAATAGAAGAAAGAACAGAGGAAAGGGGAAAGAAAGGGTGTGGGGTCTAGGTGGGTAGATTGCGGTGGGATGTGTTTTATTTAAATAATAATATAAATTATGAATATATAACAAATAAATTAAAATGTAATTATTAAGGGTAAAATAGTCTTTTAGGGTCTGTTAGGGATCGGAGACGTAACAATAACATTTAGTAGGGACCGTCCGAATTAAAAAAATAAGTTAGGGATCACACATGCAAGTTATCCTAAACTACAGGACCATTCATGTAATTTAATCTAATAATTAATTAAGAATATATTTAGAAATAATAAAAAAAATCATTAAAAACCAGTTTAAAACTATGTTTGGCATACTAACTAAAAAACTAGCTATTAGTTGTTAGCTTATAAGATATTCAACAGATAGTAGACCCTTGTAATAATGAATCGAGACACATATGCTTCAGATATAGGATCGACTACATATGCTATAAATTCGATTATTCTATTTTTCAAATGTTATAAGCATTGTGTGAAAAGGATTACAATTTCATGTGACTAGTGTTATTAAACAAATTGTCAAGAACATTCTTAGGTTTTACCGAAGATTGGTTTCTTAGGGATAGTTAGACATGACATTATTTGGAAGGACCATAGTGACACGTTTTGGATTGAGATGATTCTTGGTCAAAATTGATGGCTATATGAGAATATGGAAATGTTTCCATAATGGGAGATGTCTGCAAAATCTACATGTGAGTTGGAAACTTTAATGAAAAGAAGTATTTAAGGAGAGTACCTTAAATTTGATACTTCATAACCATGGAATTGTTTCAAGTAACAAGTTTCAGTAGAACATTTTGTAATATTGAAGGCTCAGTCTCTATAACTTCAGAACCTCGACATCACAGACGGATAATACATGTAAAGATGAAATTCCACTACATTTTAAATAAGGACAATAATTTGGAATTGTATCATTGGAGTAATGTCCAGTTGATCTGTTCATAAAGGAAGGACCATCGAGAGGTATAATGTGCATGTTCATGACATGGCATGACTGATGTTATCTAATTCAAGTGGTTAGTTGATCACTCAAAACATTATACAATGAATAAATTTGTAATTGTTATGGTGATTAAATAATATGAATTTATTTATGATCAATATGTATGATATTATATTCAATTGATGTATTATTGTGTTTCACTTTACATGTTTTACTTCCCTGGGTAATTTTAATATTATTCAAAATTTCACATCCGTTCATACTTTTGGAAGTAAGTAGTGAATTAAGATTTTCACGAATTGATTGTAGATTGTCGATTGAGGTTAATACATTGCCATTGGAATTGCTACAATATTCATAAGTACTTTGAAAATCGAGATTGTAAGTATTGGATAAACCCACTCTCAGAGATTACTTCATGGATTCAACCACAAGTAATTCTAAGACAATAATATCTTATATTCTTAAAGCAAATATGTATAGTTCATAGTTTACAGATCAATTGTACATTGGTTTGCTCAAACACATTTCATAACTAGATGTTATAAAGGGTTATTCCATGTGTGGTTTGATATGTAAATTGTATGACTATATAGTCAATGTAATTTATTCCTTTTACCTGAATAAGGAAAAGAGATATTTGTGGGCCCCTTAGTGATTTGAGTTGATCTATGGAAACCAGGCACTTGGTCCGGACTAAATTGATGGTTCTATTTTATAGTCTAAATTGATCACAAATTGAGAAATCGGGATAAAAAATAAATAAACATGAGGTTGATCATTCAGTCGATGACTCGGTTCATGTGATATTTTGTAGAACGAAGGAATAACTGATCACTTATCTTAGGGTCAATGTTTGATTTGAATCAGAGTTCAACAGTGGCTTTGGAAAACACTCTTTATTATTTAGTTTAGGGATGAGCAAAAGGACCGAACCGGCCGGAATCGGCCCGAACCGGACCGGACCGGGGAACCAACTTCGGCCAAAATCAAGAACCGAACCGGCCCGGTGGTTCTACCGGTTCCCGGTTCCTACCGGTTCTTGTTGTGTCTTCAAATGTTGGAACCGCTCCTTGAAAAATAGCATCATACGGTTCCGGTTTTTGCCGGTTCTACCGGTTCCGGTTAAATCGGTTCCGGTTCCTACCGGTTCCCGGTTCCAAAAATCCACAAAAATAACGTCCCGGTCCCGACCCGACCGGTTCCATCGGGTTCCGGTTCCGGTGCCGGTTCCGGTTCTGGCCGGTTCCCCGGTCCATATGCTCATCCCTAGTTTAGTTCAAGGTCTATACTTGCAATTGTAGTTACAGACTTATCCAAGTAGGAGACTATTAGATTAAGGTGTCTAATCCAGTAACTAAATTGATATATTCTTGTAATTAAAAGGAAAGTCATTTTTAGGTTGTCCTCATGACCAGAAATGGCTAGAAATGATATTAGGAGAGAGAAGTATATTATATGATTAGTACATTAATTGGAAATAGACAGTTGATTTGTTGATTTATTATGTGATTAGTAAATTAATATGAGATCAATTGTTAAATAATTGATTTGTTAATTTATATGATTAATAAATTAATGTGAAATCAATTACAGTTGATTAATTATTAATCAAAATTAATCTGGAATTAATTTGGGATTAATTGGGTTTAATTAAAAGTGCAATGGATAAACTATAATTGTTCAATAGTTGAACAAAAAAAAGCATTCTAGAACCTTCCATGGTGTGGACGGTGTTGGAGGGTTTCCTAGAGTTTCTAGAAGCCTCCTGGTTGCATAAAAGGAAATGATTTGAATTAAGATTAAATCTATTATTTAATTAAGACTAAATTGCAAATTTGGTCCCTGTGGTTATCAAAAAATTATGGATAGAGTCCAAAATCTTTTCAATTTGCACCATTGGTCCAAAACCGAATTCTTTTTGTGGTTTTAGTCCCTAGAAAAGTTGAATTGACTTTTTTTCCCTTTTAATTTTATTTTTGAATTTCTTTACTCTTTTTAATATTTAAAAAAATGAAAAAGAAAAAGAAAGTGGCCCACCCACACCATATGTACCCTCATGTGTATTTCTCTCTCTCTCTCTCTCTCTCTCTCTCTCTCTCTCCCTCTTCCCTATCTATCCTGTTTTTATGCCTTGTATCCCTAATTTGGAACATGATAACTCATCGAACTCCTTCACTTCACTTCTTCACCTAATCAAAATCCAAAAAACACTAAAATCAGAACCAACAAGAAAGCTGAGATTCCAGCACCGACCCATTTCGTTGTCCCCAAGGGATGTACATGATTCAAATGAGGGAGGAGCTGGTGGTGTTTTCCAAGGAGCATATAACAGAGGCAATCGATCGAAAATAATACGGATTAAATGGCGATTGACTAGAGCCCGCACCTAGTAGGTATGTAGAGGCCGAAAATGAAGATTGTTTCTACTTTATTACCTGCATCTTGATCAGTTCTAATGCTTGAGAAGTTGTTTACAAAAACCTAATTTTTCTATTTTGGGTTTCTTGATTATGTTAATCATAAGTGGGGCTTGCTTCAACTATTATCTCCGTTGATGAAATCTCATTTTTACCTGATTAGGTTATGTGTGGCATCTTCAATTTGGGGATTCTTGAGGAACCAATTCTCTTCAGTTGGTTGTTGGTGTTTGGGTAACCAACAACGGGAGAGTAGAGGAGGGAATGGAGGAGGCAGAGACTGGAACAAGCTGGGGTGGGAATCAGTTTGTTTACTTCTTCCCCATTATTCTGATACATCTCATAGTTTTTTTTGTGCTTCATATCTTAGAGATCAGTTTCTACCATCTTCCGGAGAGGTTGAATAGCTACGAAAAATGTTATAGGTTGGTTTCTAGCATGGATAGTTTAGATTAACCTCCCACCGCTCCATGATATTTTGGTGTAGTCATCGATCATATTAATTGTGTTGTAAAAGGGATTTTGCAGATCTAAGAGAGAGAGAGAGGGGGAGATACAGGGCGGGGTGGGTTTTATTTTAAGTTGTAAATAGGTGTATCTACATGTGAAGTGTTTTTTATGTTTTGATATTTCATCAGTGGTTGTGAAGAACGTGAAGAACATTGGTAAGTTTTGCAGGTTAATGTGCTTAACATAGAGAAAGCGAAGGGGTGAAGACGACAATAGCAGTGGTAGGAAGGAGAAGGGGGGAGGGGGAGTCAAAGAGATGAAGAATGTAAACATGAGAGCAGGGTTACGGGTGGGTAGAATATTGGCCACTTTATTTTTTTCTTTTTCCTTATTTAAATGTTAAAAAAATAGTAATGAAATTCAAAAATAAAAGTAAAAGGGCAAAAAAGTCATTTCAGCTTTTATAGGGACCAAAACCACAAATAGAATTCGATTTTGGACCAATGGTGCAAGTTGAAAAAATTTTGGACCCCATCCACATTTTTTGATAACCACAGGGACCAAATTTGCAGTTTAGTCTTTAATTAATTCAAATCTTGTTTTGTCTGCAAGTTACCTATACTATAAATATGAGCTTTGGCATGCAATTTTGTTCACCACATTACCTAGAGGCATAGAAATGAAATTCCCTTCATGTCTCCTCTCTCATCCTCATTCTAGTGTTTCTAGTTTTGGGTGTGAGTCATTAGAGACATCATCCCTTTGGTGCTTGCTTTCCAAGGAACTTCAAGAGGGTTTGATTTGATTATTTGCCATAATAATCGAAATCTATGTAACCGTAATCTTTATGTTAATTTCTATTTTCATAGCCCCTCTCTAGGGTTTCTTGATGTTCACAGATTATTACTATCAATAGAGAAAACATAGATCTTTTCTAGGTTGCATGTGAACTTAAGGGTTTAAATGTTTTTCCTGTTACATGAATTTTTTATAACCTAGAAAACCCATCATTCTGAACAGTAAGGGCATGGGGAGACGAAGAATTGTCAGCATGAGTGATGGGGAAGTCACGTTTTTCATCTTGCGCCATCTATTGTTCTTCACATAATAGAATGGATCTAGAATCCCAAAAAGATGGAGGTGGATCTCGATGTCATATGTTAATTGCAATATAGTTTTTTTTGGAGACAAGCCATTAATCATGTATGCAACAAGGTTAGTTTCAAAAACTTTGGCATCCATGTGTTTTAATCGATCAACAATAGATTTGATTTTATTATAGTAGTATGTGATAGAAGAGTTACCAAGAGAGATGTTACTGAGTTCTTGATTTACTTGAATAACCTTGGATGCTTTGTTATCACGAAAAACCTTTTCAAGGTTTTCCCAAACTTCATAAGCTGTTGCATGCTTCTTAAAAATCATGTTGCGAAGAGATATGGAGTGAGTGTCGTATAGTGATGATTTCACGATGGACTCTACACGAAGCCAAGTGGCCTTCGTAGCATCAGATTCTTATGTAGGTTTTTCTTTGTCTTTGTCGCTTGTTGTAGTAACAAGAGGCTTGAGATGATCATCCACTAAATACCCAATGTAGTGAATTTCGAATACCTCTCTCCAGAAATCATAATTCATTTGATCCAAGTCCATGACACAAGGAACTGCATGCTTGATATTAATTGTAGATGAGGGCTTGTCATTCATGGAGAGAGACATGATGAGAGGTAGAAGAAAAAAAGACAGATGGAAGAAGAATGGTGATGAGAGATTGCACAACAGACTGATAAGACAACATCGACTTAGGGTTGAAGGGTAATGAGGCTATGTTGCTCTGATACCATGTAATTGTGAATACATAAGTATAGAAAATGGGCCATAGTAAACATGGGCCGGCCGTAACAGATGCATATACAAACTAATAAAGCTATGCTAACATCGGCGATGATGGCGCGTCCAAGGCGAGCCCTTGGTGAGCTGCACTCCGTGCGGTCTAAGAGAGATATTTTATGAAAGGTTATTCATAATGGACATATAAACTTGTAAAGAAGCAACTTTTTATTTTTTTCTAGAATATAATGGTCGTACAATTGTACAAAGAGAAAATGAAGAATCAAGATATAATTAATATTAACTCAAAATGGAATTTTTCAGGCACTACAAAAAATTGACTATCTATATAGATTCATATCATTGTCTTGAAGCTGGACCATAAAAACGAATGCCTCGATGGTTAACTGGTTGTACTGGTCTTGCATTATTTTCTGCATACTGCATTATAATTTATAAACATCAATTAACATCCATTTTATATACCTTAATAAAAATAGTGAACAAGAAAAGTGACATGAAAATAAGATACAATTTACAATATTTTAACACAGCTGATACTTACATCGTGTACAGCCTCTCGAAGCAATTTAACTTGATCTTTTGAAACAGTTCTTATCTACAAAATTAACAAAAAGAAAAATCTTTAGTCAAACATACTGAATAAATGGCTTTTTGTGTCAGTTACAATTACAAACATGCATGGTGATTTTACCTTTTTACTTATGGTCCAAACAACTCCTTCAGTACAAGGAGGAACTGTGAGCGAGCCGATGTATCTATAGTATCTTCTATTACTCATTTGAATCTCTTTAGGATCTATAACTCCACTGTGTCCATGCTCACCCTTTTGGTCTATCATAGCCGTTATATTTACAGTTAACTGCAAGTAGTTCAATGAAAATGTAAATAATTTTAAAAACTATCGTTAAAGGAATTATTTTCCTATCATTTTTATGCAATAACTAGGAAAAGAGAAAAAGGGCTGAAAATAGAAAATGATGATGCTGGTAAATATTTAGCTACCTTTGAAAGAAAATGGTCAGGCGCGCCAATATTGTAAAGAACAGCAATGACAGCTATTTTGTCATCGGCGCTGAGGTGGACAAGATGTAGTTCCATATCATACCTGTTCATATTGTCAAGGAATTTGTTCAACAACTATAAAAGTAATAAATTATTCTGAAAAGTAACAACGTTAATTAATTGTCAAATTGAAAGGTGATATACATATACATATTTCACAATATATACCTTCTGCCATTGATGGAATGCTCCGAAGGCGAGTGCCAATGAGCTTGTTTCAAAGCATACTCGGTGCCATTTATGCGAATTGACCCCGCATCTCCTTCCCATGCAAGCTGCAACATTAAATAATAATTTTAATTATTAAAAACTCTCAATAATTGAAAGACACCAAAACAACATAAAATAAGTATCATAGAAAAGCCAAGATGACGACAATAAAGTGTTCCATTTAAATCCACTTTTTCTTTTCTTGAACTTTTTATACTAATCCATGAAAGGACACTCAATAAGCGAAAAGGTTTATCTATATATTTGTATATTAATTCATGGTGTTCTAGTAAATAATGCTCAAAAAGGTTTATAACGTTCAAATTTCAAAACCCAGCTTTAATAAAAAATATAAATATGTATTAATTAAAAGATAGTGGGAATCTAGTCAAAAGTGACCAAATAATTAGGTAATGCCAGTTGTTGCTACAGTTAATGAATGTGTTTCGGTTTTATCTCTAAACCAATAATAATCCTATAACAGTAATCAAAAACAATCCCTGCTAAATCTAACGGAAATCGTATCAAGAGTGTATGAAAGATTTAACGAAATTACCATAATATCATGGCCTCTATTATTGATTGTAGCATTAGAAGCCTTATAGTTTCTGAACAGCTTGTTAGAAGTAACCACCATCTCCACCCTCTGACTCGACATATCAATCGGAGATTGCATCGTCCCGTTGCTGCAGGCCGACCATTCTTTCCTTATCTCCCCCCATTTCTCCGGCCCCATATGCCCATCTCTTGCGTAGTCAAATTCTCTTTCATCCTCTACATTTTCACACACAAGATGATTAACTTTAAAAAAACAAGAAGATGGAGAAACCATGTTAGTGATGGGTTTTCAAGTTTCAACCCATGGCTCTCTGTTATATATTATTAAAGTCAAAAAAAAATAACCCAGTATATAACGAAGTTTAGGGCATTACCAACTTCTTGAGCTTGGGTTAGTGATGGATGAAACAATATAAATAAAAGAAACCCAAGTGCTAAAATTGTGTTTGATTTCATAGTCTTCATGTTTCGCACCTCAGAGAGAGAAGAGATCTAGAGAGAGAGAGAGAGAGAGAGAGAGAGAGAGAGAGAGAGTAGAGTTGATAGGTAGTGTCTGTTGTGAGAGAGAGAAAAGAGAGAGGAATATGTTAAATGTGGCTTCTGTTATGAGTCTATATATAAGGAGGATCGTATATAAGAACGCCTTAATATGTGTGCAATGACGTGGAATTTTCTTGTATGGTTCTAGAAAAAGGGGCAAACAGGTAATTTTCGTGGATGTAAAGTTATGAATAAAATATGTAAGTGTGAATGAACATGATATCTAATCTTTGTATGTTTATTGTTTTTTTTACAAAGAGAGAAACGTGTGGTGTCACGTGTTTCCGGGGTTTTACCAAAATCTTGGAAGTCAAAGCTGCAGCATGTTTTCCTTCCAAAAGTTCCAATGTCCAAATGTTAAGGACACCCTTCACAAAGTTAGAAATTGTCTCCGAAAGTTAGGAATAAGATCCGAAATTGATTGATCATGATGTAGTCAAAATCGGGATTTATTTTAGATTCAAGTTTTTATAATGATAACCGACAAATATACCTTCATTGTAGATGTACAGGGCTGCCACAAAATCTACTAGCCCCCTTTATTCAAATGTCCAGTAAACTAATAGATCCAAGGGTCTTTATTTATTAACTAAAGATAGCTCTTTATTTTGTAAACGTCATTTTTTGCTACTAATTATAAAGGCTGCTCTTTATTTAATAACTAAAGATGACTCTTTATTAGGTAAACATCATTTTTTGTAACCAATTATGAAGGCTTGGTTGGGGCTGCTATGAACTTTCTTTTAAATCAATACCAAAACCAAGGTAACTTTAATTCATATTATATATTCAAATTTTTTGTAATTTGTAATTGATAATATTATTATGAATTGTAATTTATATTTTTATAATAATAAGATAATCATGAGGTAGATGATACTTCCAAATGAAAATAAAACATATTTATATTCTTGCAAAAATATTTTGATAGCGTTTATGGTCTTTCGAAAATTGACTTTTACAAATATCGATATGGGTTCTATTTAGATGATTTTATTTTGATAATTTCTCTTTCAAATTAATACATTTGTTTATGTTATTCAAATATAAGTATATTATAATATTTTATTAAAACACCCTTTATTATAAAATCTTAACTCCGTCCCTTTGTAAATCATCAATTTTGTCACTTTCCTCCTTATTATTCATCCTCAACCACATCTATTTTCAATTTTAGAAAACTATATTACTTCCATTTTCAAATAAAAAATGTTTCACTTTCGGATTAGGTTAAATATATATAATCGATAATTTATAAATAAAGTCAAATTTTGCTTGTTGCAACACTTATTGAAGTTTATCATAAACCGCGGTTGAGTTTATCGAATTTGAGTAGAATCAAACATTAAGCGACATATGATTTCAACCGATACTAAATGACAATAGATGTCGGATTGCATCTCTTTCATTAATTTAGAACATAGATTGTTGTTTTTCTCTAAAAATGTCTATAATTACATATAGATATGTAATCCGTGGAAGTATGAACAATAAGTTTATTTGTTTGCAATGAAAATGATAGATTCTTTTAAAGTCGGAGTTTAGGAACAAAGGGTTCCTACAAAAAAATCCACCATCTCATTCCTTTCTAGACCACAATGCCCTTCTTCGCACCTGCCATCCACTGCCCCATCTCTATCTTCCATAAAATCTTTATAATCCATGTAACATCCTGTTTTCTATCATTTTTTATTTTAGGGTTGTGGGCCGGAAGTCGATTGTGTAAAAGTTTTGGGCCTTAAGGGGGGTAAATATTAGACCTTGTGGAAGAAGGTAATGATGGTTGAGAGATCCAACCCTTGAATTGTGTTTTGGGTTGAAGGGTAAAAGGGGAAAAGTCATAGGCCAGGTTCTTGCATGAAATATGGATTTTTGTTCGAGAAGTTTTTAGTCCAAGATATTTAAATAATATCTCTTCAACACCTTTTCGTGGATATAAAGAACGTTGAAGACGGAGTTGGAACGAAGAAGTTACGAACATTTGAAGTTATGACGATTTTTGGGTTACACGTGTACGTCGGGCGTACAAGGAGTACGATGGGTGTACTAGGGCATCCCTAGTACGCTGGGCATACTATGAATACACTGGGTGTACGCGATCAGTGCCCAAACCTTATTTTTGTGGTTTGAGCCCTATTTAAGCTCCTTAACTTCCCCAAACCCACTCCATTCTCAACCTCCACCTCTCCAACACCCTTTCTTGAAATCCTAACCCTATATTTTGCCTTGTAAGCAAAAAAGAAGGTGTTTTTAAGTGCTTTGGAGTGTTCTTGGTGCACTTTGGAGAAGAAGGAACTTATTGAAGAAGCGTTGGTTGCATTGGAGCTTGTAGATCCAGACCTTGTTCACCTTGATTTTTCCTCTGGAAGTATAATGTTTGAATCTTGATGATGAAATTGTTAGATCTAGCTAGTTTTGGGTATTATGAGCTTTTGGTCACTTTAAGTTCATAAAGTTTAGATCTTGTAAGTCTGTGACATTGTTATGGATAAAGTTGGAAACTTAAACATCATATTGATTCAGATCTTAATGTTGGAGACATGGACTTAATGGATTAACTTGAAATAGATGCACTTTTGGTCCCTTTATGACTTAAAGACTAGATCATGTTTGTTGGGACTGTTCTAATGGATAAATTTGGAAACTTTATCCATTATGGAACTATTAGGAACCATAAAAATGTGATCTTGGTCCTTCTATCCTTTCCATGAAAGAGTTGTGATGTCTTAATGGATTAATATGTTAGGGTTTTAGCTTTCGGACCTTCCCTAGCCATGGAAAGTCATAAAGGTGGAAAGTCATATACAAATTATAATCTTATACATGGGTTAGATGTTACAAATAGAATACTTACAAATCTTGAAGAACGAAGTAAGGTTCATGATATAAAATCATCATTTTTTTAGCGTGACTTGAAATAATCATTTAGATCTTCAATATTAAGCTTTGATTCCATTTATAGATTCCATTATTAAATGATACACATAATTAAGAACATCGAATATGAATCAAACGGTAAATTACAAGTACTCTTATCAAAGCTTTTGCATATTTATTGAATAAGCATAGAACAATACAATCACTTTAGGGCTTAGCTCAACTAATTTGATGTTGATACAAATCAGGAACGTATTCGAAGGTTAGGACTAATTACATCATTAAGCCTTATATTTTGTAGGTTAATACAATGAATCACATAATAAACTTTCACACTGCTATACAAATCAATACACAAAAATAACACATCTCATAGTTTTGATATTTCAACCCAACAGGTTTTGATGTGAAGCATATTGAAGACCTTTCAGAAACCTACACATAGAAATATGAGGACATATAGGGCCAACATAAAACAAACATAATTTTTTATCCATCAAGATTGATGTAGAGCATATTGAAGATCTAGCAGAAGCTTACATGGAGAAATGGGATAAGAAAAATGGGTATGGTAGAGTCCAACATAAAACAAACATAACTTTTGATCATTTAGGAATTTAGAGGCTTGCGATACAAGGTCAAGAAGTTCTCTTTCCACAAACTCCCAAAAAAACAGGCAACAACGGTTTGCCTATTGATGTTGTGAAAACCATATTTTTAGGGCCTCAAGTTCAAACAACCAACAATGGTCCCTATGGTTTGCATTTGTACGAGTTTTGGTCCAAATTTTGACAAATTTAGATAGATGGTTATTTTAAGAATCTTTCGTTATTGATTTGTTATCTCTTAAAATAGAAATGACTATTATACCTTAAAATATTTATTTTTCTTTTTTATTTTCTTAAACCATTTTATCATAATTAAATATAGAAAAGGGCCCACATACCCACCCTCTCTCTTGTTCAAAACAACGACACAATGACATGAATATGAATAACAAACCCACCAACACTTCATTGGATTTTAATTGAAGTAGAATCTATTGTATAAAAAGTTAAAAACTATAATTTATTATTATCTCCAAATTTCATCATCTCCATCAAAATCTCATCTCCTAAAGAAAAAGTTACCCCATCGATGGAACAATAACCCGGAAGAAACTTTGCATACTTAAAACCAGAGCATCAAGAATAAAAACCCATAAGCAAAGTTGGGTTATCAGTCCACCGGTGGTGCAAATACGAGGTGGAAGGCTTTTTCTCCGAAAATTAGTGGGCTTCCCTAACGAAGCAAATTAGAGGTGGTTGGATGGTGGACAGAGGCAGTATTTTCCTCCGGGATCGGTTTTTACAATGGTGATTGGTAAGAGCTTCCATTGGCCGGTGAAACCAGTGTATACAAGTCTTTGGGGATTGAAGAATAGTTCACCAATGGAGTTCAAGAGACAACACCTCAGTAATTTTATTTTTTGGATGGACAAAATATTTTACGAAACCAACTGAAAAATGATTTTTCTACAAATTTTGAGAGGTTTAGACTAGTTTTCTGAAAAATACAATCAACATGGATCATTTTGTAGTTTTATCTTTATTTTATTTTGTTTTAATTTTCATTTTCCCATATTTATTTGGAAGGTTAATTAGAGGAATGTATTGCTAATTTCAATATTTCCAAAATTTCGCATACATACCAAATTTAGTTCCTAAAGGATTCTGTAAGCCTTTCACATACACTATACTTTTTGATCAATAATACTCATCCCTTTGAACAATGATTTGGTCTTTGCTTTTGTTTTGCGTTAGGTTTCATATGTCTATATGAAATTTGAATTCAAACATCTTACATACATATATACACATAATGCACATAAGGGATAGAGATTGTTGAGTGTTATTTATAATGGGACTAAAACAAGATTTGTACATAAGTTCAATTCTAGTTTTTTTAGAAAAAAAAAAAAAAAAGTATTATAAAAAGAGTAATTAATAAATAAATAAATAAATAAATAAATAAAGAATCAATATATATATATATATATCATTAATACGGAACCAAGATGGATAGCATGTACTACAAAATATTTAAGTGTCTATAATGATCCATACATCCATAACTATTGTGTCGAAGCTGGACCATAAACTCGAAGGTCTCGTTGATTCACCGGTTGTACTGGTCTTGCATTATTTTCTGCATACTGCAATACAAAAATCAATTTCAACTTACTTGGGGATTAAAAAAACAACAAAATTGACATTCATCTGCTCAATTGACACTTACATCGTGCACAGCCTCTCGAAGCAATTTAACTTGATCTATCGAAACAGTTCTTATCTGTATAAGAAATTAAAATCTTTAGTCAAACATACTGAATAAATGGCTTTTTGTGTCGATTACAATTACACATGCATGGTGATTTTACCTTTTTGCTTATGGTCCAAACAACTCCTTCGGTGCAAGGAGGAACAGTAAGTGAGCCGATGTATCTGTAGTATCTTCTATTACTCATTTGAATCTCTTTGGGATTTATAACCCCACTATGTTCATGCTCACCCTTTTGGTCTATCATAGCTGTTATATTTACCATCAACTGCAAATGGTTGTTTAAATATGTAAATTCATTTGAAAACTATGTTCAAGGAAATCATTTTCACCGAATATGTAATAAATACCATTTAAAAAATATTAAAAAAAAACAATAATATTAATCTGGGATGTTGGTAGTATAATGAAAACACAAGTAAAAGCAATGAAAAATAAGTTGACATTTAATTGAAAGAGAATTAAGGGTGAAAAAAAAAAAAAGAATAAAAAAAAAGTTAAGGGTAGTAGTAAATGGTTACCTTTGAAAGAAAATGGTCAGGTTTGCCAATATTATAAAGCACACCAATGACAGCTATTTTGCCATCAGTGCTGAGGTGGACAAGATGTAGTTCCATGGCATATCTGTTCATATGTAATCATATAGTCAAGGAAATTGCTCAACAACTAAGGTAAGTATCCTAATAATAAAAAATTGATTTTATAAAAAAATATTTGTTATTAAATTAAATAGATAAACTTACTTTTTTGAATTTAACTTTTTTTAATTAAAAATTTATTTGAAATTTAAATATGAAATTTGTACTCTTCATATGAAAATTACTGTATATAAAGTATTTATCCTTTAGAAAAAATAAAGTATTTATCCTTTAGAGAAAATATTATTTTTTAGAAAATGGTAACTGAACCATCTGAACAATATATATTTATACAGGGCTAATTATTCATTTTTTTTTTAATAATATGAATCCCCATATGCATAAACCCTAACGAGTTATTGTTTTTTTTTAATATTTGTGAATCATCATAGATAGATAGATGTACATATTTTTTATATGTAAAATGCACAATGTATATATACCTTCTGCCATTGATGGAATGCTCCGAAGGCGAGTGCCAATGAGCTTGTTTCAAAGCATACTCGGTGCCATTTATGCGAATTGACCCCGCATCTCCTTCCCATTCTAGCTGCAACATTAAATTAAACTCGTTAATATAATTAAAATCATCAATACTTAAAACACGCCAGCACGCCAAATAATAAAATTCTATAAAAAGTCAAAACCACCAACATGACAATCGTAAAGTGTTCCATGTAAAATTTTCTTTTTAAAAATACGAAAGTTACCAACATATACTTTATCATGTTAACAACTAAAATCATGATGTTTTACGAAATTCCATGAAACCAAACTCAATAACCAAAAAAGATTATATTAATTTATTCATTCAAATCTCAAAACCAACTTTTTATAAAAAATAATTCAATTATCGAAAGATAGTGGGCATCTAATCAAAGGTGGCCAAATAATTATAATTAATTAATAATATTAAGTAATATCCAAGGTGTATTTTGTTCTTACCATAATGTCATGACCTCTATTCTTGATCGTAGCATTACGAGCCTTGTAGTTTGTGAACAGCTTGTTAGAACTGGCCATCATCTTCACCCTCTGACTCGACATATCAATCGGAGACTGCATCGTCCCGTTGCTGCACACCGACCATTCTTTCTTTATCTCCCCCCATTTCTCCGGCCCCATATGCCCATCTCTCGCATAATCAAATTCTCTTTCATCCTCTACATTTATACAGTTACACACACAAGATCATTAAACTTTAAAAACGAAAAAAATGGAGAAATTAACCATGTTAGTTATCATGTGGTTTTTAGAGTTTCAACCCATGGCTCTCTCTCTCTGTTAGCTAGATATGATCATCAAGTCAAAAACCAGTATATAACGTCATAACGAAGTTTAGGGCATTACCAACTTCTTGAGCTTGGGTTGGTGATGGATGAGACAATATGAGAAAAAACAAAAGAAACCCAAGTGCCAAAATGGTCTTTGATTTCATAGTCTTCATGTTTTCACACACGTAGAAAGAGAGGGAGTAGAGAGTTGATAGGTAGTGTGTGTGAGAGAGAGAGCGAGAGAAAAATGAGACGAATATTTTATATGTGGCTTCTGATATGAGTTTATATATAAGGAGGATTATATTATATATGTAAAACGCACAAAGAAGACCTTTATGTGAGTGAAACGACGTGGAACGTTCTTCTATTGTTCTAGTGTAAGGGCAATTGGGTAATTTCGAGTAAGTAAAATTATGACTGAAACACAGCTAATAAGGTGTGAATGAACATGCTTTCTTTTTATGTTCTATTGTTTTTTTACAAAGAGAAAAACGTGTGGACGTGTCATGTGTCATGTGTCTCCGAGTCCGAAGTTTTACCAAAATCTTTGAAATCAAATCTGCATATATTTTCCTTTAGAAATCGAATGCCCATAAGTTGGAAATTCTCGCCGAAAACGATAGAAATTAGATCCGAATTTGATTGATCGTGATGTAGTCGAAATCATGATTTATTTTAGATTCAAATTTTTTATGTCACCTCCCATCCTTAGCAATATTCTCTCTTTCACATCACCGCATATAATTAGCCACTAATTAATCAAACATCTTTTTCATCTGGTCAACCAAAACAAGTTGTACAAATACCAAAACAGAGTAATACCAATACCAACTATGTAATGAAAGCAAACAAATTAAGGATTATCAGGATACCTATGACCTAAATTAGGCAATAGCCTTTGTACCAGGACACCAAGAATGGTGTTCCCAGCGGTACCACATCAAAAAAAAAAAAAAAAAACTCGTCCTGCTTAGAGCATAACGACCAATTTATATTTTATCTGTCAACATTTTGAGAGAAATAATAATTATTATTTTTAAAACAAATATTAACTAAACAAAAAAAATATTAATTAAAATTTCTCAAAACATTACCTAATAATACAAAAAATATAGCACTTTTAATTGAAAAGACATAAAACTTTAAAAAAATATTTAAATAAATAAAATTATATCTAGTATGTCAAAGTAGTCACGGATATGACAACGTATCGTGTCCGGCTACACGATCTCTGTTGAAAGCAACACTTCTTGTCCTTCGATGCGAATTTTTCAACGTTATCAACCAAAATGGGTAAAAATATCAAAAATATACAACAGAAAACCAACCGAACCACTAAAGTTTACAACCAACTTGTTAGGTTGTTAGTATTGTACCAATTGAACAATCTTGGTAAGGTAATTGACATATTTTTGAACATCATGGTAATACTATACCAACCAATTATATATATATATATATATATATATATATATATATATATATATATATATATATATATACACACACACACACACACACGTAAGTTCCTTTGAGAACCAAAAGATTTGTGAGAACTTGAAAACTCCTAATCCGCTCATCATTTTTCAAAATCAAAACTACCAATAGACTCCTAGACTAACGATTAAGACAAATCCATGGTCCAAAAAATGATTTGATGAACTTTTTTTTATTTTGTTTTTTTTTAAATGTAGATTCATGCATAATCAGCAGTATATATAGACTGTGAATATGCACAATCTGTAGTCAAATGAGCTGTTAATAAGCTCAATCAGCAGTCATATGGACTGTTGATGAGCGCAATCAATAGTTATAACTGTTAATTATGCACGTCCACAATCCATATTACTGTTGATTGTGCTCATCAACAGTCCATATGATTGTTGATTGTGCATACATGTAAATTTCCAAAAAAATAATAATAAATAAATAAATAATGTCAACTATTTTTTTAGCCTACATATGGTTTAGATGCACCATTTGAAAAAGATTAATATTTTTGATAGGTTTTATAGGTTATAATTAATACATGTGGCGAAAACAACTTAACCCTTAAGTTCACATTCAACCTACTTTGGATCTAAGTTTTCTCTATTGAAAGCAATAAACAAATGAATATCATAAACCCAAAGGCAAGCCTACTATAATCGAAATTACTAGGACTGGGGTTTACATACCTCTTTGATTATTTTTGTAAATAATCAATAATTCATTTCTTCAGTTTGTTTGGAAAGCCAACGCCACAGTTATGATGTCTCTAATGGTTTATATACAAACCCTAGCTATGGAAAACTTGAGAAGAGAGAGGAGATGGAAGCATAAGTTTTGCTCTTCTAACTCTTGGAATTGGGGCTGTAAACGAACCGAACGAGGCTTGTTCATATTCGTTCGTTTAAGTTAGCCGAACAAATGAACGAACACGAAAAGATAAACGAACGAATTTCTTGTTCATGTTTGTTCGTTTAACAAATTGCATTGTCCGTGTTTGTTCATTTATATTCGTGAACATGCTAAACGAACATAAACGAAAGAACATAAATGAACAAAGATAAACAAACATAATTTAAACATATATGAACATAAATGAACATATTATATAGTAATGTAATCAAATACAATTAAGCATATATGAACATTAAAAGAACTTATATGAACAAACATAAAAATATATATATATATATATATATATATATATATATATATATATATATATATATATATATAAACGAACAACATAAACGAACGTTCACGAACATAATTGAACGAACGAGATCATTGTTCATGTTCATCCGTTTAACTAAACGAACAAGAATTTGTGTTCGTGTTTGTTCATTTATTAAATAAACGAACATAAGCGAACTTCTCACCGAACGGTTCACAAACAGTTCGTTGAACGTTCGGTTCGTTTACAGCCCTACTTGGAATACATAGGACAAAAATAGGGAGTCCAAGGAGCCCTATTTATAGCTAATAGGAAAACCTTAGAAACCACAATTTGAAATAAAATAATATTATTTCAAATTTAGTTTTATCTAGTTTCTTTATTATCCACATAGGACATTCTATAAACGCTATGAGGCTCCTAAATTTCATTCCCCCTAGGAAGGATCTAGAATCATTCCAATGTTCAACTGTTGAACAATTACAACCTAAGTTCTTGCACTTTTAATTAATCCAAAAAATAATTTCAATTAATTATTAATTACATAACATTATTTCTAGTTATTATATTAATAAATCATTTGAATATATATTGTGCGGACGTATGTAGATGGTTCTATTCTATAAAAACGACTAAGAGAATATGTTGTTTGGTAATTTGAATACGTTCAAACTCACATAAATATCATCATTATCATGCATTCTCGCTAATTGTATTCATTTTTGTTTTCACGCATTGTTTTTCACTCATTTTTATTTTTACAGAATACGGTTATCGAGAACACATTATGATAGAATAAGAATCATAAAAAAAAACGTCCATAACACCCCTACAGACAATTTACTTAGTAAAAATGGGAGATAATGATAATAGTTATGTAAGTTTAAATGTATTCACATTACCAAACAACAATTTCTCTTAGTCATTCTCACATAATAGTATTGTCTACACGTCTGCATAATTGATGTTTATCCACATATGAACCTAACTAACTAACTAACTAACTAACTAACTAACTATATATATATATATATATATATATATATATATATATATATATATATAATTGTAATGATAGGCGAAATGTCTATGTTTTATTATTCTAAAGGTGGGAGAAAAGATAAAACTAAAATAAACCGGATTTTTAATCCGAACTTAAGATTTAAGTTTGAAACTCATTTTATTAAGGGAATGAATTAACCCACCTATTCTGACAGGGGAGAACAGGCCATTCGGTAGGGGGGATTCTGAAATTGCGGAGGCTTGGTTCGACCAAGTCGTTGAGTATTAGAAACAGGCTATAGCACTTACTCCTAGTAATTACATTGAAGCGCATAATTTGTTGAAGATCACTAGACGTTTCGAATAAAAGACGATACCATTCTCTTTATTTTAGTTATTATTGAATTTCTAATTTAGATTGTTTTAGATATTTTTTGTTATAATTAATTGTTTGTTGGCCCCATCAGTCAAATAAAATAGATCATGTGTGTGTAAACAAACAAAATGGTATATTTCAATTCAATTGTGTTTAGTGTTTATAGTTTTAAGAACATAATATACATCATTTAGCATAATTACTCAATAGTTACTACCATTGTAGCATCCGAATCCTTGAGGTACTTAAATTCTTGAATTTTTGCATTTTGGAGGAGGCTCACAATGTGAGCCATAGTGGTCATGATGTGAGAGTGCCCATTGACCATTTGACCCGTATTCTCGAATCTTAAGACGTGAGGCATAAGGTCTCACAATGTGAGCCAGGTCTGATGACCCAAAACCCTAATTTTCGAGTATCTAATGGAATGAGAGGTCTAGGATCGCCCATCCTCAGCCTCTCTCACTTTCTAGCCCCCTAAAAACCCTAATTTTGGCCACAACACCATGACACCCATATACCGCACCGTGGGGAAAGGTACGATGTAATTTATCTCTTAAGATGAGCTCTCTTCGTGCCATGGTGATCTATACACCATGTCGCGGTGGTTGCTTGACGGCAGCGGCTGATTATTCCAGCTTTGGGACATTTTTGTCCTAACTTCTAACTTTCATAACTTCTTCGTTTCTAGCACGTTGTCTACGTTCTTTATATCCACACAAAGGTGGGAATATACTCTACAATTCTATTAAGTCATATCTCACTGACTTAATATGATTCTTAATCTATTAAGTCACAATGTTGGCCTAAAAAACATAAAATCCCCATTTTATCCTTTTGACACAAAATGCATCTTCCTATGCATTTTTTCTCTTAAACTTACTATTATAACCTTTTTTAATTGACTTAAACTTTTATTTGTCATTTTCATGAAGTCACAACTTCATATTCTTATCTCTTACTCATAATTGATCAATTTTGCACTTTTGGTCAATATTTGACCAAAAGTCAACTTTCTCTAAATTTTAGGTTCTTACAACTTATATATTAGAGATTAGGGTTTGGTGGAAAGCTTGGGCCAAGGGTATGATGCAGAGTGTGCATCTTAATTTTCCTTATATATAGGCATGGATCGTGTTACAAAGTAGCTTAGTCCGACGTAGTCCTTTCTCGTCAACAACAGTTTATAGTATTTATTGCTTCCTTATAACATTTATAAGGTTTCATATTAGCATCGGATCCTCAACTATTCACTATTTTCCATGATTGTATACCTTATTAAGTTCATTTAATGGTGTTGAAATACAAATCCTGGTATTCCTTTTAATGTCATTGTCGTTACCAAGACTTAGCAATGGGGTCCTACTCTCGAAAGAGCAGGCGAAATGGGGGATGCCCCTTGTAGGGTGTAAGGGAAACATGTTGGAAATAGTATCCAATGTCATTAAGTAGTTTGTAATATTTTTAAATAATAACAAGGTCCTTTTGGGTTGACCTCATGACACAATTAGCAATAATGAATTGGAGAAAAATATAAGTTGTTAAGTTATTAAGTAATTAATAAATTAATTGGAAATTATTTTGGTAATTAATTAAAAAGTTTTAATTAATTGAAAGGTTGAAATATTAGTTAATTTTTTTAGATTAACTGGAATATGTTGGATTAATGTCTAAGTCCATAACTATAATTGGTAAGACTTGACCCGACCCCGCATGGTCCATTTGGGTTGCATGGCATCATGCATTTAGATAGACTATAATGAGAGAAATAACACTTAAGGATTATTAATATATTATAAGTTCTAATATATTAATAGGATTATTTAAATAGTATTGATCCAGAATTAATTTAGAATTAATCAAGTGATCAAAAGAAGACTAATTAAATATATGGGTTGATTGTGTAAATCATCCATACTTGTATAGTGGGCTAATGCTCTATGGATTATCAAGTTGGGCTAAAACCCATAGGATGCTCCATGGTGTATTTGAACCCATGGATCCATGGAAATGGATAGCCATGACCATTAGGGTTTACCCTAATTGTGACACTATATAAAGATCATATCATTGGGAAAATCGGCCACTATGAGTGAATGATAGGGCAAGCCGATTTTATGAAGTGTTCCAATTTTTGTCAAGTCATTCCATGTGTATTTGGTGTTGTGTGAACCATTTGAGGTGTCACACTTGGGGCACTAGGCACTCAAGCTTGATGAAGAAAATCTACATCAAAGAGGTATGTAATTCTAACTTGATATATTCATTTGAATCAATGTTATTATGCTAGTTAGGATGAATACCTTGGAAAGTTCATATTTGCATGTATAATAGAGAAAACATAGATCCAAGGTATTTAGGGTTGCATGTACACTTATGAGTGTTAGAATGCTCAAAACCTATCAGTGGTATCAGAGCCTATGTTTGTTTTCTTGTTATACTTGCAAAATTGGCTGAAAAATCGAGTTTTTATGTTGTCTACTCAGCAGACTCGTCGAGTCCACTGATGGACTCACCGAGTCCAAGGCAAAAAGCGTCCAACTTGCCGAGTTTGTTCGTGTACTCGACGAGTTGGACCCCCAGACAGCATATATTCGACTTTTTTGGCTGGAATTGGACTAGGAACATTACCCTAAGATGTTTTTGGACTTATAAACTTGTTTTTGATGTGGTAATTTTCATGCTAATCCAATTTCAAAGATAATTGTCAATAGATTCATATTTTGTATTAGTTTAAGGTTTAGACTAATTACATGAAAAGGTTTGATTTGAATTATCTTGTTCTTATGAGTTGCTTAGATTAATAGAAAAGTTAATAGATTATGTGTTTTCAATCAATTTTAATCTAAGAGTTGATTCTAAAATGTGTTTTTGTAACTTATCCTCAAGTTATATGAAAAGTCACATTTAAGTTTCATAAAACTCATAAAAGTTGGCAATGGTTACAAAAATGAAGAGTCTTGTCCTCAATTTATGGAGGTTCAAGAGTCACTTCATTAAGTAATAAAATGTGTAACCTTAATTAATTCCATAAGTTACAAAATAAAGAAAAAGTTACATTCTTTGATAATTTAAAGTCTTCCATAACTTGTCCTCAAGTTATGGAACTTGAAGAGTTTTTGGATTAAAACTACTTTAAACACATAAGTTATGGAATTAATTAGTTTTGAATAGTTTCAAAACTTGCCCTCAAGTTTTGGAATTTGAAAAGGTTTCACTTATGAATACTTTAATTCCAAGTTAGCCCTTAGAATTTTAAAAGTTAAAATTCAACCCTTATACTTTATAATATTATAAGTTAATAATATATATATATATATATATATATATATATATGTATGTATGTATGTATGTATGTATGTATGTATGTATAAGAGCAAGTCAGTATTACCGTTAGTAAGCCTCATTCACGAAGCCGGTCTATAAGGGGGGTATAAGGTTACTGCCTATAAAATGGCAGTTTAATGGGTGCCCATCTCACCCACCGCTTCCTTGACCGGTGGAGGGTCGTTAGCCGAACGGGTAGGACAAGGACTATAATTCTCCCTTCATTAAAAGTATTAATTATAAATACTAAGTAACTAAACCTTTTATAAATACCCAATCTTAGTTACTTAGGAAAATGTGAATTTTGTGCTAACCCATGAAATTACACATTGCACTTTGCTTAAGTCGTTAGTGGAGCGAGTGTGGTTAACCGGCACACTAACCTGGACTTAACAAGGTAAGCAAAGGGTAACTTAATATTTATCATAGTATCGGTGGAGCGTGTGTGGTTAACCGACACATCGATTAAGGGGTAGATAATTAAGGGTACCAAGTATATTGCATGGTTATTCACACCTTGTTTTGTGATCCTCGGCATCCTAGTCACGAAACCTGAAGGGCACACTCGAGATTGAAACATGTCATTGAACAGTTCAATCAATATCAAAATAATCTAGGAGTTTCAAAAACCAATTAAAACCTAATAATACATTTCATTTATCTTGGTGGAAATTGGTGAATCGTCATTCACCTACCTTTAAATATTTTAAAGCTTGGATTACGTCATCCCTCTTCCGAGTTATAAAATAGTTTGTAGGGTCCTAGCCTTAATAATTCATATTGGGTGTTATATTAAGGACTTTAAATCAACCATCTTGAATATCTCCCAAAAGATGTCGGGTTTAGACATTTATGATCTTCCCAAATCTCTTGAAACAAGCTTTCCTAAATGGAGATGATGTCCCATGGAAATCATACTTCTTTCACCTCCTCCAATTATTCTCCCTAACCCACAAGTTCTTGAAAATTTTAAGGTCACTCAAGCCCTATTGGCAAGCAAAGGTCTATGTGTGATCACATCTTGGAGATGAAGTCACATATTGACAAGCCGGGAGAGTTGGGTGTCAAAGTCTTGAGAAAGTTGGTGGCTCAACTACTTTCTAAGTCACATAGTGAGTTCCTTTGGGAATCCTATGAAATAGACTATGACAAGACCCTTAATGATCTTATCTATTTGCTAAGATCAACTTCTAAAACTTTATGGACATTGACAATGATGACATTGGATATCCAGTAAAGCTCTCTCTTCCCAATGGAAAGGGCTCGGCCATAGTCAATCTGGTTGACTAAATGGTAAAGAGAAAGGCTACGTTTGTGATAGTCCCATGTTCCATTACCAAAGTGTCCATATGTTGAATTGCCAAAGAAAGGGGCATTGGTTACGAAGCTGCCAAATTTACCTAAGGATGTTAAAGTCAATAAGTTTGACTCTACTTCAAGTAAAGTCCACTATCTAACTCTGCTAAGTTTCTATTTTGAGATTCTTGATACATGATGTGACTGGGTCACATGTTGATGTTTAAGAATCAAAGAAAAGTGAAGAAACTTAAAGAAAGAATATGCTTAATCTGATCGCGTAGATGGATTTCTATCGCATAGTTTTAAGATCGGATTCTTGAGCTACTTCTTAGGAGTTATGAGATATTGCTTAGGAATAGATAACAACAAGTTTTCATATGGATTGTAAGGATAAGTTTTTCCGCAAAGTTTTTAAAAAACTAAAAGGAAATTTTTGATTTTATTTATTTTATCTATCCTTACAATGGCATTTGTGGAAAATTGTTGCTTATAAGATTCCACTGATAGCAATATTGGAAAGTGAATTTGATTCTTTCATTTGTGGTAATGTCTAAATTTACCAAATAAGGAAAGATCCTCATTACCCAAGTTTTAATTGGACCGAAACTTGGAATCATGCAAGTGGTATAACATGATGGATGAGAACTTTCAAGCATTGGAAAAATTAAGACTAACTACTTGTTCACATGGATGTGTGAGTCAAGTAAAGGACTAAGGGATCGAGTACACATTCTTATGCACTGGTTAAGTCCACCACAAAAGATCGATAAGACAATTCGCCATTATTTACTAACGTTTAGTAAATATGGTTATACTTACAAGCTTAAGTATAAGTTCTGAGACATTGGAAAAGGTTCCAATGTATGGCAGAGTGAATAAGAAGAATCAACTTAGGCAGGAAGATAAAAGTTTCTCAAATCTGAAAAGATGGGAGAGTACTTTAGCATCATGTTTTAAGACCATCTTAATGATTTTGAGACCTTATCACAATTCATCCTCTAAGTGCATTCTGATGACTAAGAAAAGGAGTCAAGAATTGTTGAAATGGTTAAATCAAGAAGATGATTCATACTTTGTTCCAAAAACAATTCTTAGAGTTATACTCTATGATTGTAACTTGAGTGACATGTCTTAAAGAAGGTTTAAAACACTTTTCAAATGTAAGAGTAAAAGTTTTCTACTCTTGTACATTTGAAATTGGTAAGTTGTGATGTTTTGGATAAAACAAAGACCAACTAAGGCCAATTGTGTGAAGTGTTTGTCTTGATTAGAATCCACACTATCTCTTGAATAATTAACAAGAAAGTCTTATATGTCAAGAGGAAAGTAGGAGTCTTAATGGTCTTGAAAGTCTCAAGAACTAATCAAGAATAAAACCTGAAGTTCTTCACTAGCACACGACTTGAGGTTTATAACCTATCGTGTTGACATATTTTGTGCCCATTCCAGTTAAAGTTGGCTTTGCATATGAGTTCTTAGAGTTCTCAATTGGTTGCACAACAACTTGGAAGCAATGGTAGGACCTTGAGCTGCCAGGTGGCAAGAAATTAAGATTGAGTTCAGTCCATATGAGTTTGGATTTGTCATTATCCTTGTCGTGTGACTATGGTTTTGACAATTTACATGGATAAGAACACATATACTATTAAATCTAAGTGTCATAAGGTTTATCTCCGATTCATGAAAATGATGGTGAGGAAACACTTTCACTAAGTAGATTTTAGCTAGATAGCAATTGTGATATTTGCATTCTCAAAGTCGTTAGTGGAGCGTGTGTGGTTAACTGGCATACTAACATGGACTTGTGAGAAGTGGCAAAGGTCTAAACAATCGAGACTATGATTATGGCATCCCTTTTCATAGTTCTTAAAATTGTTTAGACACACTTGTAAGCTATCTAAGATAAGGTGTATGATATTGATAAAGTTTTGTCAAAGCAATCTAGTATCAGAAATCTGAACTTTGGTAAGAAAGTCAATAAAGTATTATTTTTCTAGAAGTTCAACTGATTTCTGAGTACATGTCAAAGCTAGTGGGAGCATAAGTGTTATGCTAATAATCATCATGTTAGTGGGAGCACGATAATTATGATAAAGGTTGCAAGTTAGCAATGTTAATTATAGAAAAACAAAAGGTTTCAATTGGGAAAAAGTTATTTTGCTATAATTAAAGGAGAGGGAATTATACTTCATCTCAAATCTAAAAGCTTAGATTGAGGTTTTAATCGTATTTAGTCAAGGATATATATATATATATATATATATATATATATATATATATATATATATATATATATATATATATATATATATATATATATATATATATATATATATATGAATTTCATGTTGGCATTGCTCAACATAAGGAAATTCTATATATGGGTCCATTATTTGCGTTCTAAAATTCTATTATGATTACGACATCCCTTTTCATAATCTGAATTATGAGAACTTGGCAAATAAAAATGGAAATGTTATAGCAAAAGACGGGTTTAGTCTTTATGTGAGACATCATGAATCGTGTCCCATATGCTTCGGATATAGGATCGATTACATGTGCTATATTCATCCTTTCTAAACTTTTCCAAATGCCTGGGGAATTAAGAAGGGAAAAGGTCTAGAATTGGATATGACTAAAAGGATTAAACAATTGTCGAGGACAATCTAAGGTTTACCAACGATTGGTTGCTCAAGGACAATTAGAAGTATAGTGATAATTCTGGAAGGACCATATATAATCTGTAAGGAAGCAACTCTTGTTCAGAAGTGATAGTCAAAATGGAATCTGGAAATGTTTCAAAGTTAGAAATTATTCAATCTGTGTAAGATTAGGAAACTTAATGCAAGAAGGATGTTTCCAAGGAGCTGATCTCCTTTGGAGTGCTCTGTAATGGTTGTTGTCAAGTCTTTCTGACTTTGTGCATAATCATTACAAGAGGATCAATGCATATAAGTTTAGAATCTAACAGATTTCAGTAAATGGCATGAATTTGGAATTCTTGCATTTGCAGTAAGGATTTGGGACTGTCAAAAGAGGGTCATTGGAGTTATGTTCAATTGATCTATTTCACAAAGTAAAGATCATAGACAAACATAGTATGCATACTTGATGTATGGCATGAATAGTGCTTAGAAAACATAGTGTATATGCTTGGAGCATGGGACAACTATTGTTTTTAAATTCAAGAATAAAGTTGATAGCTGAACCAGTATACAATGAATAATGTGTAATCATATGGTGATAAATAAAATGTGTTTTATTTATGTTCATAGGTTTTGATACCATATTGGATTCAATTATTATTGTGTTTCACTTTGCATGTTTTAACTTCCAGAATAACTAGGTCATTGTTATGGATGACTAAGTTATTCAAACCATCCATAGTCGGTCATATGTTGGAAGTAGATATGAATTAAGACTGTCATGGGTTGGCTTGTAAAGGTCTAAGATGTTGGACAAAGGGCTACAACACTCATGAGTGCTCATAAGTTCTGAGTATTGGATTCAACCCGCACTCATTGGAATCACTTCATGGATTTTATCATGAGTGATCATGAGACGATAATATCTTATATTCTTCAAACCTAGAGATATGAGTTGGTCGTACATTGATTGCACAAAAACGCATTCGGTAACTCGGTGCTATAAAACGTGCCTTTGTGTATGATTCAACAAGTAGTAGAACAAACCATATGAGTGAAAGTTTATCCATTCCTTTTACCTTCGGGATAAAAGTGATATATGTGTGCCCCTCAATGATTTGATGATGACAAATGGAAGTGCTCGGCCGAGCCAGGACTGATTTGATTTGTTCAATTAGTCCGTCGTCATAAATCGGAAATCGGGAAACAACAAATGGACAAAGAGAATGATTATAATCCATGTCTCAGTCCATATGATATCTAGAATGGAGGAATATATGATCCCTTATCTAATGGACAAGTCATTGACAAAGGTCAGAGTTCATCGACAAGGTCAGAGTTCGACAGAAGCTTTTGAGAGCTACGATTGTTGATCAGTTCCTGAAGTCATACGCAATAATAGTTTTAGACTTATCCAAGTGGGAGACTGTTGAATTAATGTCTAAGTCCATAACTATAATTGGTAAGACTTGACCCGACCCAGCATGGTCCATTTGGGTTGCATAGCATCATGCATTTGGATAGACAATAATGAGAGAAATAACACTTAAGGATTATTAATATATTATAAGGTCTAATATATTAATAGGGTTATTTAATTAGTATTGATCAAGAATTAATTTAGAATTAATTAAGTGATCAAAAGAAGACTAATTAAATATATGGGTTGATTGTGTAAATCATCCATACTTGTATAGTGGGCTAATGCTCTATGGATTATCAAGTTGGGCTAAAACCCATAGGATGCTCCATGGTGTATTTGAACCCATGAATCCATGGAAATGGAAGGCCATGACCATTAGGGTTTACCCTAGTTGTGACACTATATAAAGATCATATCATTTGGAAAATCGGCCACTATGAGTGAGTGATAGGGCAAACCGATTTTATGAAGTGTTCCAATTTCTGTCAAGTCATTCCATGTGTATTTGGTGTTGTGTGAACCATTTGAGGTGTCACACTTGGGGCACTATGTAACATCCCGGAAATTCAGAAGTAAAATGGAAGGACTAAAGGTGTAAATAAGAAGGTCGACTCGGCGAGTCGATGGATAGACTCGGCGAGTCGAGTCGTGTTCGGGTCATATGTTAAGTGATCAACTCGACGAGTCACATTGGTGGACTCGGCGAGTTGGTGTTGTGTGGAGAAAACTCTAATTTTGGGGGTTGAGCCCTATATAGAGAACATGATATCCTCTCCCCAACCTCTTTACCTTCCCCTTGAGTTCCAGAAACCCTAGATTTGTGTGAGCTTTCCTTGTGAGAGATTGGAGCCTTTATGGAGGGAATCTTAGGGAGAAATTGAAGAGCAAGAAGGTTAGAGCAAGGGGCTTTGTAGAGAGTTAGCTTATTCTTCAGTTGGAGCTTTCATTTGAGGTAATAATCTGTTGTTTGAGCTTTTGTGCATCTACATCTATCATTTGTGGGGTTTTGGGGCATAAATGAGGTCCATCTCAAGTTTGTTGTAAGATCTGAGGTTGCTACCTCAGATCTAGGTTGTTAATAATCCAAAAAGCCATAAAGTCTATGCACAAGAGTTGTGGGTGAAGTTCTTTTGTCCCAAACCCTAGCCCTAGAGTATATTATGCTTAGATCTCTTTGGATTCACGTAAAGTTTGCCACTTTACGTGATGGATGGCTTGTAGAAGAGTAGATCTATGGATTTGAGACCCTGCATGGCTTGGAAAGCCTCTGTATGGGTTAAGAGCTAGTGGTACTCGGCGAGTCACATGGGTGTACTCGGTGAGTTGCTTGAAGATAGGCAGAAACTTGACGAGTTGGAAGAACAACTCGGTGAGTTAGTTGAAGATAGCCTTGGACTCGGCGAGTCTGGTCGTGAGGTCCTAACCTTTCCTGGTTGAGCTATGAATCGGCGAGTCAAGGGACGACTCGGTGAGTTGAGCAAGAAGTGACTCAGAGTTCGTGGGACTCGGCGAGTCTTGGGGCGACTCGGCGAGTTGGGCCGCGATAGGGGAGTTTCAGAGTTGAGGGACTCGACGAGTCAGCGGGCTGACTCGGCGAGTAGGGTCAGTCAGTAAGTTTGACTTTGACTGAGGACTTTGACTTTGACCCAGAGTTGACTTCCAGGGGTAATTTGGTAAATATTGGTATTCGGTCTTTTGATATTGTCAGTGGTGGAGTTCGTGTCAGAGGTTGGAGCTGCATGATCTTATCTTTTTCAGTCAGCAGCTGCGAGGTGAGTTATCCTTACTATATCAACCGGGTCTAAGGCACCAAGGCCGGCCCTTTATCGGATTGTAATCCGGGTATCGTTGTTATGATTGTTTCTTTGCTATGTTTGCATCCAGGTATATAGGATGGTACATGTTAGAGACCTGGTTAAGGTTGGCATCCTGGTATATAGGATGATGCTATGCTAGTGACCGGTTAGGTCGGTATCCTGTTTAGAGTATGTCATGTTATGTGATATGCTAGATCGGTTTGATTGGATGTGACTTGTTATATGATTGTATGTTTATGTGCACATGGTTGTTGGACCGGGGTTGGGTTGAGCGGGTCCTGCTTTGTGTTGTAGGCCAACATACCCAGGGCGGACCGGTTATCCCGAAGGCCCAGCGAGTGGTCCGGATAGGCTGTAGGCCCTGCGAGGGCGGACCAGACGTGCCGAGGCTCGGAGAGTGGACCAGACCGACTAAAGGCCCGGTAGGGCGGACCAGTCATACTGTAGACTCATAGAGTGGACCAGGTGGGTTGAAGGCCCGGTGCGGGCGGACCAACCACACTGCAGACTTGATGGATATGGCTAGACTCGGAGGGTGGACCAGGTGGACTGTAGGCCCGGTAGGGCGGACCAGTCACACAGTAGACCCAAAGTGCATGGCTGTTCTGTGCGATTGTGATATGTTATGCGTGGTATATGTGGTTGGTATTTTGGGGGTATCTCACTAAGCTTTCGGGCTTACATTTGTGGTTTAACGTTTTTCAGGTACTTCAGGAGACCGTGGCAAGGCGAAGGCATGATCGTACCGCTCCTCATGTTATTGTTTTACGATATGGTTTTGGGAAGACTCTGATAATAATTGTATTGAAAACCTTTTTGTAGTGACTTAACGAAAATGGGTTGTTTTTGAAAAGTTTAAATTGGCTTAAATTTTTAGAGTGTTACACACTAGGCACTCAAGTTTCATGAAGACAATCCACATCAAAGAGGTATGTAATTCTAACTTGATATATTCATTTGAATCAATGTTATTATGCTAGTTAGGATGAATACCTTGGAAAGTTCATATTTGCATGTATAATAGAGAAAACATATATCCAAGGTATTTAGGGTTGCATGTACACTTAGGAGTGTTAGAATGCTCAAAACCTATCAGAATATTCTAGAACCCTCTAGAAAGAATGATAGGAGCGATATTATCCTAAAGAATTGGGATAAGACATGTTTTCAAAAGGTAAGGATTGTCCTTAAGAATCTGATTAGCTTAAGGATTTACATGGAGCATATAAATAGGATGATTAGGATCAAATCCATGGGACTCCTAAGACTTTGATTTCGTTCTCCCCTTTCTCTTTCTTCTCTATAAGTCAAAATTTATATCAGCTGTCTTGGGATATAGAAATTTTGATTTAACCCTCACAAGGGTTTTCCTTGTTGACTTCTTGGAGTCTTGTGTCTGACTACATTAGAGAGATTATACTTTGGGTCATTCATCCTTTGAAAGAGATGTAATTCACATGATCTAAGGATCAAGAGGTAAGTGTTCTATCCTTTCTTTATTTGATTTTAAAGTATGTTGATAAAACTATTAAAACCTAGATCCTATGTGCATGTATACTTAGGTAAATCTTTGATTATTTCTGCTACCTTTAGATAGTGTATTGATGTATAGAAAACCCAACACTACGTCCTAGGAAGAATTTTTCCTTCCTCGATGTTAGTGGCGGTGCTTTTGGTGCTCAATCTAACATCTACAGTGCTCGACGCAAGCTCTATGGTGTTCATTAACAAAGTTTGTGGTCCTCAATAAGCAGGTATGTAGTGTTCATACATTTGGACCATAATGATGTTTTGGGTTTGGCATATAAGTAGTTTTAGATCAACTTGCTATTGCAAATAGAAATATTTATACCTTTGTAACTGTAATTCAAAAGTATATGTGACAGCTCGCTCTCTCTCTCTCTCTCTCTCTCTCTCTCTCTCATAACAAAGCAATAATCTGGAAATCTAAAGTTAATTTTGGATTGGTCCGTTGACAATATGTGTGTCTTACATAAAGGTCTAGTGTTCAATTTCTATTAATAAATTTTATTATTAAAAATCTTTCTATAATTGAATTTCTATGTCTTCTTCGAAAGCATTTTTTTGCCTTGGACATAATGGGCGTGTTCGGCACGGAGCGTTTTGGAGCGTTTGGGAGCTTCTAACTTCTAGCGTTTGACAAAACGCTACGTTTAAAACAAAAAGTCTTGTTTGGCACTACAAGCTTCCAGCGTTTAGTTTAATCAAAACGCTCCAAATCCAAATGTTACTTCATGTAGCGTTTAACAAAACACTACAAGCTGCAAGCTACCCGCTACCTACTACAAGCTACCCGCTACCAGCTAGTTTTGCCGAACACGCCCAATATATGTTTGGATCACCTATGCCCAGTAGTTTAGAATCAAATTGTTCAAACATTGTGTGTGTTCATAAGATATATTCACTTATGGTTACACCACGTTTTAATGGTTTTATATTTGTTGTTCAACATCGAACTGAACTTGTTTTATCGAACATAATTAAGAATTGAAGCTCTTCCAGCTTATAATTCAAGTTTGTTATATCGACCATAGTTCTAATAGGTATTTTTCTCTTGAAGAATCATTGAGAAATCAAACCGAGTTTGATTTCTAAAACGTTTCTCAAGCCAAACTCGAGTCTGCATCATAAAGAATCATTGAGAAATCAAACCGAGTTTGAGATTAACATAACGTTATTGAATTAAACTTGTGCTCGACTTATTTGCAGAATTGTTACTCATTTCACCAACCATATTTCTTTTGGTTTGTTGCTACAACTCTCATTCCAAACCTCCATTAAAGTAGTTGAAGGTTGTTGAACAAAATTAATATTTTGAAGAGCCAACCAGTTGTGCATCAAAGTCTCTTGTCTCAAGTGAGCGTCAAAATCGTTGGCTGCTTTCTATATTTTTCAAAATCGATTACTGGTTTCTTTTGAAGTGATTTTTTTTAAATTTATAGTTTTCAAATTAAAACAAAGCAAAGGTCAGAACAGGTTTAGGTTACTTTGATTTTTATTTTATCATATTTATTCATTTGGTGTTCGACATACTACACGCGGGTTTTAGAGCAAACTACACAAATGGTCCATGTAGTTTGGGTAGCTTACGCATTTCGTCTATGATTTTACTTTATTTTAATTTGGATCGTCATTATAGTTTTGTTTTGTTTTGTGTTTTGTCCCCGTCATACCTAAAATGGTTATACCGCTCTTGTCAAGTTTTTTTTGAAAATATTTTAATTAGTTAAATACACATTAAAAAAAAAAAAAAAAAAAAAAAAACCATCAAGTCTCACCACCCCATCCCTCGCCCAACCAAATCACCCTTTTCACCGAGTCTTTCACTTCCGAAAAACCACCACCTCCTCATCTGTCTTCTCCGGCAAGATCGTCGTTATGTCCTTCACAAAAAAAAAAACATAACAATTGACTCATAATCATTTAAAGCAAGATACAATTGTTGCCACAAAAATCCATTTACAATCTATTCATAGACACTAATATTCAATCTATTCATAAAAAACCCAACATTGGCACATGAAGTTTCAACAAGAATCCCTTTTTCAAAAGATCGTAGCAAAGACACCAGATTTATTGAAGGGAAACCGGATGATTGCTTTGGTTACCAAAGTTTTGTCATTGAACACAAGTTGTGAGTTCTTTGATTTCAGAAGGTTCTTAACGATATATCTGGAATTAGGGTAGAGGGTGTAGGTTCGATTTCAAAGGATTCGAACTTTACGGCTTCGATTCCACTGTTTATTTGTTTCTCTCTTATTAACCACTTGAGGCAGCCAAAACTTAAAACAACCTCATCATTCTTCCATACCAATTTGCAAATCATTTGATAATGATTGGGTCAATTCACAAGAGATGGTGGTTTGTTAAGTTTGATTTATCTTATTTTGGGGTTTTGAAAAATCAATTTGGATTCACCTGAAAATGAACTTAGAAAAAGTGGATGTTTAAGGTTTGGAGTTTGCAGGGAGAAATATAGTTAAAGGAGAGGTGGTGATCTTTTCGGTGATCTTTTGGGAGACTACAACGAGGGTCATGTAAATTTTGGTGAATTGAAGCAACATTATATGAGATCAAGCGACATGCATAGACCATAATAGGGTGAGAAGAAAGAGACCGAGATTAGGATAAAGGTATGTGTTGGGTCTTTTAGCGCTTTAGGTTAATTTATTTTTTATTTATTAGTAATAATAATGTAATTATAAATTAATGATAAAAAAAAGTTTAAATAAATAGTTAAAGATAGAAAGGTCATTTAATGTAAGGTCAAAGACTAAAGAAACAAAGACAATAAATTATAGGGAGGGGTCAAAGTTATAAAGAAAAAAAAATATTATGAATCAAACACCTAAGTTACCCAAAACACATTAACCATTAATGTAATTTACTCTGGTTTTAATTTAATTTTTTTTATTTTTTTGGAAACGGCGAATAATATATATATATATATATATATATATATATATATATATATATATATATATATTCAAATGTTTCTCATATTTGTTGTGTGTTAGAATGCACCGATAACAATTTAATATTAATTATATGTATATTAAATGTTATCCATATTTATAACTCATTTTTATGGAAACCTATTAAATTTGTCATTAATATCAACAATAATATCCTTTCAGAATGAATTTATATCTAGAAGAATACGAGTGTAATCCAGCAGAATAACAGTGTATTCTAGTAGAATACACTCACGTTCTTCATATTTCATGCAACTTTATTGTATTTTAAGTGAGTGAGTCCTGAAAGAAAATACGAACTCATATATAAAAACCTAGATGCGAATTCATTCTGAAAGAATGTTATTGCTGACATTAATGACAGATTTAATTAATTTCAATAAAAAGAGAATTATAATTATGTAAATCATTTAATATATATATATTTATTTAATTAAATAATTATTTAATTTACTAAAATCATATTGGTGCATTCTAAAATACAATAAATGTAAGAAACAAAATAATCTAGCCATATATATATATATATATATATATATATATATATATATATATATATATATATATATATATATATATATATATATATATATATATATATATATATATATATATATATAAGGTCAATACAAATAGCAAGTGACTATTTGTGGGCAGTTAGAAAAGAGAATACAATGTTTTAATAAAATGGTGAAATACTCCGGTCTAACTGTCTACATTTCAACTAAGAAGTTCTATATTTGAACCAAGCATACGTTTGAGATATCACATCCTCCACAATCCTAGTTGGCATCGGTTTCAACGCCTTAAAGATGAAGTTTTTTCTGACCAACCACGTAAACCAAAGCATCCCATAAAACACCACCTTTAGTCTCTCCCTTTTTCTTGGACAATTCCCCCATGTAGCTGTGAAATTGAGGAATTCAATAATTGTGTCAAAGTTGGTTGTTGGAATTTTACACCATTTAAAGATCCAAGATCTCGCCTCGATTGCTATTGGACATTTAACGAATAGATGATTGCTCGTTTCCTGTTCGCCATTGCACAAAGGGCAATTTGTGTTTGTCATACTAGTGTGTCGATTCGCCAAGTTTATTGCCACCGGCAGCCTATCCATTGATGTTCTCTAGACAAAGCATTTCACTTTCAAAGGAATTGCTTTCGCCCAGTTGGTTGATATGCCAATGTAACGGTTTGAGGAGGAGTCTATCTTTTTTCGCAGGGTATTGACCGTGAAGTTTCCATTTGGATTTAAGCTTAAGCGGAGTCCGATTCGTGTAGGATTCGTATTAACACCTTGAATGATAGAACATAATTCCATAAAATCATCTAAAACCTCCCCATCCATAGTCGCCGATTTCCACCTCCATTTAAAACATGTTTGATCGATTCTATCTGATATCATACATAATTTTTTCGACTCCGTAGCTTATAATCTAGGGAATCGCTTATGTAGAGTTAGAGAGCCACACCATCGATCCTTCCAAAACAAAATATTGATATTTGAACCGGATATTAGAGTGAAGACATCCTGATGAGTGACATCAAATTCGAGAAGAGATTTTTATTGCATTAGCAATATTACACCAGGCACTGCCTAGTGAGGCCAGTGGCGGACCTTAGTGGGGCATTTGGGGTTCTGGACCTCTGCTCAATTTCCGGCATGCAGTGTAAATGTTTTTTTGTTTTTTGTTTTTTTGGGTTTTTTCTATTAGGTGCACTCGTTTGAAGTACGAGGAACACCCCTACTAAAACAGTCTGCGCCCACTACTGAATGAGGCTTTCGCAATATAAGAAACCTTAACCATAAAATGCGTATCTTTTATCACCATTCGTACATACGATTAAGAAACCTTAACCATGTTTAAAATAAAATAATAAACATTAAGAAAACGACTAGGCCCAAAACAAATAGTATAGTGTGGCAATGGTTGTATAAATGTGAATTGTAGTTGGACGGACCCAATATATTAAGTCAATTTTCTTAAAGAAAACTTCAAGTTTGAAATAAATATATACAATATATGGAAATGTGCAATAAATTAAAGTTGTATTTGTCAAATCACATATACATGATAAGTTAGATTTTTATTTCAGAGTTTTTTAAATTAATATGTTTGGCAAGCTAAAAAATAATTGATAAAATAGCTTTTTTAAAAGCCTATTCAAACTAGTTTTTCAGAAACGGTTTTTTAAATATTTCGAATATACCCTTAATTAGTTATAGAAATCATATTTTTTTAAATGTGCTTTTATGTCACTTTATATCTGTCAGCTAGTTTATCCATTAGTTTTTACCAAACATCATTTTTTTGTAAGCTAGCTTATAAGCTAGTAGGTAGTTTTTCATGTTGGGTTAATCGGATTCAAGTCAAGTTTTAGGGAAGTTGTCTTTTATTAATTCTCAGTTTTAGATTAGGAGTCAAAGTGTTTTATTTTATCATTTTAGAAGTTTGAGTAGTTTTCAATTTCTTTAGTATAAATAGCTAGGAGCATGTGTCGTTCTTTTGTTTTTTTAAATGAACTTCCAGTAACTTTGTGATCAAGTATCTTCCTCTTTTTTTTTCTTTTTTTGTCCCTGTTGGAGTTCACGGTTTCAACTCACAACAAGCAATTTGTTTATTGTTTTTATTGCACTTACATTTCAGTTATCAACTAGTTTTCCAACTAGTCTACCAAACATAACCTTAGTAATACTGAAGTACATCAAAATATAAATATATAAGAATAATGTTGAATTTTATAAATTTCGTTAAAGTTATTTTAGACATAGACATGGTTATATGATGCTTAAAACCCTAATAAATGCTATTTAACAAAACTTTTAAAGCATATGTTTAGTATTGACCATAAAATTAGGATAAGTTAGTATTTAAATGGTGATGAATTAGTCGGTAAATTGTTAATAATTTTGGTTTTGTGAATATATTTAATGTAGTCATGATTTTATTTGAGATAAATTGAGTTCCATTTAGTTATATTCTGAGATAGATAGATCCCCTAACGGGGATTCTATTTCCCGTTCATGGGGTGGGTCAAGAGGCTCACCCTTACAAGGTGCAAACAACGCAAGGTAATTGTTTATTCTCTTGCTATATTGTCTCTCACGAACACAATCAAAAGCAAGCTAATTATGTGTTTTATGATTTCGGATAGGTTTGTAATTTCAAATCGATCTTCTTGGATTATACTAAATGGTATTTCGTGAAAGGGTCAACTTTCTAACAAATTGATTTTCTTGAAACCCAAAATTCTAACAGATAATTCGGTAACTAAAACTAAATAATTAAATGATAAGAAAAATATTATTAATATTAAAAAAAATCGGCCATTCCTCTGTTAATTTGTTGATGTTGTTCACTTGTTCTAGAAGACAATTACGAAAAAGCTAGGAACGAAAAGGCTCTTCGCACGCAGCCTCACCCAAGGTCAACTTTCATAATGAACTTAAATTCAACGCTAAATTAAGAATATAAACAACTTATTAATTCATATCAATTAAATGTTCAATAATATAACTTATCAATTCATATCAAAATGTCAAAAAAACTGTAGTTGTCGATACGTAATCTTAATGGTTTTTTACTTTTTAGGGATACATACACTTATCAACTTTTATTTATTGTGATTGTTTTCAACTCATAGTCGTGTTTTATTCAACTTTCACTTTATAGAATTATTATTGTATTATTAATATTATTAAATATATAACGCCAACTTGTACCTAGCTATTCAAAAATCAATCAATGTATGTTATATTTTAGTATTATTTGGTCGAATTAGTAATGCTGAGAAAGTTTGAAGGTTGAATAAGAAGGTAGACGACTAGAAATATTTCTAGAATCATGTTTCATGCTATTTATCTAAGAAGTTTAAAGAAAAAAAAAAACATATATAAAATGGTTAATTTCAAAAAAAAAAAAAAAAAAAAAAAAAAAAAGAAAAAAAAAAAAAACTAATTATATTTTCAATTTTTTATTTAAAAAATTATTAGTTTGTTTATTTACTAGTTGTGAAACCCGTATATTATATGGGTTGATAAAAACAAAATGTTAAATAGAAACGATTAAATGAGAAATTTATTTGAATTTGAAATTTGAAATAAATAAAAATTATGAGAAAAAAAACATGCAAAAAATAAAATAAATTAAAATTATTGTTTAGTTATCAGACCCGTATACTAAACAGGTTAATTATAACAAAATGTTAAATACAAAGGTTTAAATTGTAAATTTATTTGAAATTGAAATTAAAATTTAAAATTTAAAATTTGAAATTAATATCATTATGGTAGGTTTAATTTATGGAAACTAATTAATAATATATTAGAAATGCAAAATGAAATAAATGACAAGTGGAAATAAATATATCTCTAAATTATGATAAAATGACATGTGGCAAATTGAATGAGAGAAGGACATGTGGCAAAATTATTCTTATTGTAGATTAGAACACATTATCTTAAACAAGATCCTACTGTGTATCCTATTTAATTATTTATATCACTTTACGCTTTTATCCGTTTCGACTCAACTATATCAAATCAAAATTTACTTTTACTCGATAACCTAAAACTTTTCAAAAGATTCGATGTAATACCATGAAATAAAAGTTGAATAATTAAGAATACGTGTATTTAGAATCATATCTTTTTAAAAACTTTTCGTAACTCAAATTAATCCTCGACAAAAAAAAAATGACAACCCATAAAAGTTATATCAATCATATAAAATTATTAATTTTAATACCACATGATTATTATAAAATCCTCAAAAAATACAACTAAACCATATTGTATAAATATCTACTTTAATAACACATTCTAACCTTTATAAACTCTCAAACAATGATTCCATTTTCTTTTGGAATCACATCCGAACTATAATCATGGGCCATAAGAGTCCATAAGCCCACAACTCGTTGATCTTAAACCTTAATGAATCATATGATAAAATGTACAATTGGCGAATACAAATTCACGAATACCAAATAAAATTAAACGATTTGATTTCTTCCTAGATGAAGAAATCAAGAACTAATAATCAAACAGATACATCCTTATGAGATTGTTCAAAGAAAAAAAAAAGTATATATTAATAATATGCTGTCTAGAATTACACCATTCCTTTTGCAAAATAATCTTTTCATGTTTAACCACATAATCCGTAGAACAAACAAACAAACAAACACATCATCAACAAACAAAGCTCTGTTACTTGTTACTTGTTTACTTGTTTTACTTGTTAGTGTATTTGGTGGGTCCCACCAGCAGCAGCATCCACTATCTTTTGCCATGTCAATTGACGCTGTTCTTCTGCTTGTTGAGAATTCGCCTGTTTTTCAGCAAACTGTTTTTGGCATTCTTCAAACAATTTGAAATCCATTTCTTGAAACATTTTACGCACATTCACTGTTAATCCATGAACAGCTTGATTCCAATGAGATTGAATATTGTTTTCCAAAGCTTCAAACACAATTGGTAAGATTATGTTTCTGTTTTGAGCAATTAAGCTCACAATATGCTCATTGTTCCACAAAAACAAAGCTCTCTCTGCTGTCTAAAAAAATATAAAAATCATAAATTAATACACATGTACACATTTATGACACATTAAAAAAGATAATGGAGAATTCTCAAACCTGAAAATGAGGGCTATTAAGACACCGAGCTATTTGTCTAAAAAGAGGAATCATACATCTCTGAAACTCAGCAGCTTGTGTAGCTTCTAAAACCTCTTCAAGTTCTCCAAGAAAAAGAGTCTCTTTTTGACAATTAGTAATAGGCCAATATTTAAGCAAACCCCTTATAACAGTATCTGCTAACTTATTATCCTTTTCTACAAACTGAGTAATACAGTAGGAAAGTTGTTGATGATACATAGCAATTGACTTGGGCTTATGGAGTGGAATAAGAGCTCTAACAAGAAACAACTTGTGCTCCTCTTTCATTGGTAATGCAAATCCATTGATTATACTCCCGAGTATTTCCAATAACTCACCAATTCCATTATGCCTTTGTGTTTCATAGATGAATCTGTAAAAGATGTTATTGATTGCTTTCCTGATAAACGGGCGATGAACCATAAACTTGCCATAGATTCGGTGTAGAATTGTTTTCAGATACTCACGTTCACGTGGATCTTCAGAATCAAACATGTCTAGTAGCTTTAAAACAAATGAATGATTGATGTAACGCTTTGCGACTTTGGCATCGGTGTCGGATGATACAACATACCTTAAGAGAAGCTCGTAAACGAGTTGGAGATGTGACCATGATGGATCGAGATAAGGTTCTTCTTCTTCTGTTTCAATGTTTTCAGTTCCTGTATGTTCATGGGAACTCGGTGGTAAACACCTGAAGATGTTTACTGAAATCATTTGAATCATCTCGTCTTGATTGCTCTCGGTGACTTTACCAGAACCGGATTGGACATAATCCACAAGCTCGACAAGGTTTAGCCTTTTAATCTCCTTCTCCCGAACCATTTTTAACGTGTCTGTGAAATCAAATTGGAAACGGCAAACCTGACACTTTCTGAGAAACAAGTGTTGTCGTTCCGATACTGGAACATCTCTAAACATCGGCAAGGATTCAATAGATCCAGTTGGAGGAGGAGGAATCGATGTTCCACTTGGTGTCTGTTGTTGTTGACCTATACTGTTCGCAACAGGAGGAGCACCACCACGAGAGGCGTGATTTACGACAACATTGGAAGTAGAAACAGACTCGGAATTCCGGTTTCCAGGAGGAGTAAACCCGTAAGTATCAGTATCAGATTTCGAGGGCTTCCGTTGCCCTCGTTTCATAAATTTGTTCAACATATTTCTATGGTGTATGTATAAACTATAATCCAACAAAATCAATTCAGCAGCAAATCACTAATCCTAATTTCTTCCAGTTCCGAACAGAAAAATTGTTATTCAGTCAAAACAAATAAAAACCCTAAATCAGTCTTTTAGCAATTAAAAAACGAACACGAAGTAGAAGGGGTCTGTTATACCATTATCTGAACCCGGAGTTGATTGGTGGTGGTGGGGGAAATGCAGCGGTGGTGTGATGGTGGCGATCGGCGGCAGGCGGAGGTGATTTGTGGCGATCAAATTAAAGAATGGAGAGAGAAAAGATAGATTAGAGTGAGAGTGAGAGAGACCAAAGTTGATATAATTTGAAATGTGGTGAAGGGGGCGATTGGAACTTGAAAGGGACACACATATTGAAGGCTCACACTTTCCTAATAAAGTTGACTCCTTTAATCATATTAAATCATTTCATGGCCATTTATTTTTATCTATTTTCAACTTTCCAACTATGGTTATTGTAACAACTCAATAAGCATCATAATTCCTACTTCAATTTCCTTTGATATTAAAAGAAAAAGAGGAAATCAGAAGAATATGAAAATAGAAAAAAGATTTTTAACAAAATGATGTTTTGATGAATTTTGTACATAAAGGCAATCAATTTTGTATTGTGGTCCAATGAGAAATGTCGCTATTTAAGTGGTTGTAAATATCATTTCATATATAAGAAAAACAGTTTGAAATCTCTTTCAACCGTAACAACAAATAAGGATCTTGAAACTTCCAGGATACTATAGTTCATTTGAAATGTTTTTCTATATCACATTTTTAGTTTTTGACTGTTCACGTTCTGGTGTGAAATGGTGGGGTTTTGCTTTACATTTCCTTTTTAGCTTTGTTTTTTGTTTTTTGGTAAATCATAGGAATAATATTGAAAACATATACATCTTGTTTCCGAGTTTTTTTTTTTGTAAATTCATCATAGGAAAGGGTAAGGAAAATTTGACAGAAAAAAAGGGAGGTGAATAAAAATATTCATTATTTCGTATTCACGAGTTCGAAGGAAATGACAGGAATTGAAAGGAAAATTTTAAGTTTTTGTGTTCCCGGATTAGAAGGAAAAAAAATAAAACTTAAAATTTTCCTTCCCCTCACTTTCTTCCCAAATCCGTCCAATTTTTGAGGAAAATTTGAAAGGAAAATATGGCTCAAAAATCTTTCTCTCCCCTCACTTTCCTTCCATTAATGAAACTCGGAAACACGATTTTCCTTCGACGCCCCTCACTTTCCCTTCGTACCTCTCATTTCTCTCCTTAAGTAGAACTCGGGAACAAGGCGATAGTGTTTTAAATTATAATTAATGATTCTTGTTTCAGAAAAATCATATCATTGTGAAATTATTCACATGAACGATTTCAAGATTAGGCCTTGTGAAACTTGTTCATGTGAATAGCTCCGCAATGATGGTCACTTTCAAAGAAAATGTTCATTGAATTTTTTTGTGGTTTAATGTTATATATTTGTATGACAATAGTAAATATCAAATATAAATACACTAAATCGAAATTTATATCTAAATACTAGTCATAAATATGAAAAATGTATTTGATTGTAGATGTATATAGCATATTACAAACACAAAATCAAACATGTTAGAGGCTTGTGAATTACAGCTTCCTAAGACAGAAATTGCATTGGTACGAATTTATCTAGAAGATAAATGTCAAAAATATAAAACTATCAACATCTCATTAAAAACGAGTCTACTTACAAGATAAACCTCACTACACAGATCCTATACTACACTCTTCCCTCAATATTATTATATCCTAACAAATATCAAGAACACGAAACTCTAACTAAGAGTTCTAATAGAAAGAGTCTCAGATAGATACTCTGGAAAGTATATTGTGAGATTAAAAAATGAAAACCTAACTCTTTCCATCTATGTATAGCGTATAAGAATGCAATACTCCTCACTATACATGTATGAGTACAACCATATCATTTAAGAGGATACAATTACCATAATACAAGTTCCAAAACCTTTAGTACATCCATTTAAAGCTCCACATATACAAGCATCCAAGTTCCACATATAAAGCTCCACATATACAAGCATCCATTTAAAGCTCCACATATACAAGCATCCAAGTTCCCATATATAATCCTTATAAAGTTACATCTCTACTTGGACAATAATACCCAGCAGCCCCTCAACCTTTAGTGTCAAGTTCCAAAAATGATCAACTTTAGTCCCCGACAAACCTGCACTAACCAGATTAAGTCGGTAATATACATACTTGTTAGGTGATTAAGATTATAAGGAAATAGACATTATTTCTAACAATAAAACAATCAATCAAGATTCAATCTTGATTTTAACAGATTTCCTTATGCTTCCATGATTTCCATAGAAAACAAAACTAAAGAAAATGAAATGTTTCTTCTTTGGCCACAAAATTTGTCAATTCTCTTTTAAATTATAAGCTTCCTATAGTAGTTGTAACTTTCAAACAAAATTAACTGCTAAAAACTATCATTACAATTATACCAATAACTAGGGAAGAATCCCGCATTGCGGGGTTGGTTACGCAATTGATTTGATCTAGATATTATATTTCATCGACGTTGAAATTTGAAGGAATTTGCGAATATTTTTCACTTTGGTTTCATGATCAAAACCTTGGGGATCAAAAGGTAATTTATATTTATGTGCGGAAATAATGGAATATAAACCGAACTTATTTCAATATACATATGTCGAGGGTATTTTGGTCTTTATGGAAGAATGGAACTAAATTTTGTCCATTTGGCAATCATGGAATGAGATCTCATATTCCGATTCCGTCGGAATTGGCAAAATCGTAAAATGTATGTGATTGAAATTCCAGATAAAAAGGGTAGTTTTGGAATTCAAGGAAAAAAGGAAATAGGGCTTACAATAGGTTTTCCAGTAACATCGAATCCTTGAGGGCATAACTATATTATGTTATATTTAACGTAAACATCAAAAAATCTAATTTCCATTTTGTATTTGCAAAATGAAATATAACGGTACAATCATAATAAGAATAAGTTATGTGATACAAATTACAATGGGCAAAATGGGTAAATTACGCGAAGTTTTGAGCTAGAGTAAATACAAATAAACCACCACCTCCCACATCTCGACCCACAAGAATGTTCGTGGTCTAGATATGAAAGGTAGTAAAGTCCTCCCACCGATTGCCTGCCACATCATATACCAAGTTTATTTTTTTCCGATTCTTATCTTATATGATAAATAAATAAATTTGTTATTTCTTGAAATATGATTTAAAATAGCTTATAATAAGTTTGTGAATGTATCTTCCTGGGCTTGTGGTACTCACTGGAACTTGAGCTTTAAGAGAACGAATTGCTTGCAATATTTAAAAGTAAATACAAAAAATAAATCACATAATTTGATTTTGATACAATTAAAAATCAAAACAAATAATTAATTATACGATGAGTTTACCTGTAATGTCAAGAATGAGCGTGACAGTAATACAAAGAAAAGATCAAATTTACCAAATGAAACATAATTAATGGCTAGATGAAGATTGACTAAATTAATAAAAACCTAGAGACCAACTATAGAAATTTTAAGAAAGAAGGTATAGATACTTACTTCAATGTTCAGATACAATAATATCATTTTTTCCAGTGACCTCATTTTATGAAGTTGCACAGCTTCAACATTGCAACTTATAATCTGAAATCAGTTTCCAAGTATTTTCACTTAAAAACCCAAATCAGTTTGTAACAATTCTGCTAATTTCATGAGATATTTAGTAATACAGGAACCCCATTTAGTTGGTTAATATGTTCCTTGTAAACATGGCATTTCAACAAACACTTTCAACGCACAATTAGAATGTATATATATCGTTACCTATGAATAGAAGTAACTTACCCAACATAAGGAATACCTGAAGCCGTCTATTGTCAATTACTTGGGCTGAAGCACCATGATTTACTGTGAGAAACCAAATATATCACTGTAAAACAAATTCAAAATCTTTTGCCTAAATAATATTAAAACAATTTTATAAGAAAAAATAGATAAGGGTGATGTTAAAAGAAATGGAATTTCAGACAAAATAATACTTGTTGTCATGAGTAGTGGTAAAACATGAAAGATAGCTTCAGTCAGCCATTTCAGGAAACATCTAACATGCAACTGCTTGAACATGAAGAGTAAAATGTGTATCAATATCCAATTGTATGTATTTCTAAAAATTAAGGTCATATTGTGTTTTAAAGGCAACCAAGAAAAGTGGAGGATATTGAAGAAAAAAATCAAATATGCAAATGAAAAACTCAATACCCCTTACCTGATAGGAAAACAGAAGATGTTACTTTCTTGGGAACTTCGGCGGCCATTCCTCCATCATGTTCACTGCCTCACAACCTTTAAGCTGAAAATCAAACATTAATTTTTAGTCTTCAGTCCAAATAAGTTTTCTACAATTTCATCTAATATGTCTTGAAGTGGTTGTATCTGCATCCAATTAATTTTTTTTTTCATTTAGACATTTCATCAAACACGTGATATGCATCTAAAGTTACAATTTTTTTGTGAGTTTTCAAATTCAGCCTGGAAGTGCAGTTCTATACAAATATAGATTAACAGGCACAACTGCACAAGTGACTGAAAACGCCTAGAAAAATTAATGCATAAACCCTAAATACAAATTAAGTTCATATGGCCACCAAAAATCGAGAACACTAACATGACGAACCATCTGAAGTATGAGGGGTCTACAAATGAAAAGATGATGCAATCAGGTCGGTGGGATTTACCTGTTTGATTCGGTGGATCATCCACGTAAGTTATGTTTCCTGCTTCACGACATGCACCTTCTTCGGACTCCGACCCTCTTTCTCCTACCAGAAGCGCAGAGAGTACAGTTTAAGGCTTGAAACTGAAAGCAATGGTGATGCTAAGGGCAAGAAGGTGCTGCTTACAAAGTCGGCAGTGGATGCTCGAAGGCAGTGAGAGACGAAAATCAACGGTAATTGAAACGGGATCTGATATGGTTTCTTTGTTATGCTAAAGATGCATACAACTGATGCATACCTACTTTCAGGATGTACCCTCTATTTACAATCGATGAATGTTGTAAACATACCAGGGCGCCTTTAGATCTATAAATGGTGACCTCAAGACCGTCACCATTGGCGGATACCCTCCTTTTTTGTTCCCGTCACCATAATCGGTGGAAAGTAGAGCAGGTGGTGTGAGGCGGTGGAGGAAATATCAAGGAGTGGAGGGATTAAACTAAGTCGATGGTTGAGCCGATGAGGAACACGTGTTGAAGCGGTATATACAGAAAAAAAAAACACGTAACACAACACGTTCCCAAATAAAAAAATAATCCAGAAAAAGAGAGTCAACGAAAAATAGAAAAAAAAAATTCATCCAATGACAGAAATGTACTGTTCAAGTGGTCATTGTAAATTAGTATGTATATATAATTACCAAATTTTAATTAATTAGTTTGATTAATAAAACCATTTTTGGATTTAATTATAAAATTTTATTAATTAGTCAAGAAGGACCCTAAGGCTTAAATATTTATCTTTCACCATTAAATGTATTAAATCCAAGCTACATTTTAGTTAGTACATGACGGATCTACCATGTACCAAGTGGGGTGCATGACCCCACTTAACTTAGACATTTTTCTCATAATTTATATAGTGAAAAAAAACATATATTTTACCTTTGCACCTCATTGAAAAAAAGATCCTACCTCAAACCAATCAAAGTTTTAACTATTATAAATTAAGTATCTAAAACCATTTCATTATTAAAATGATTGTTACAAAGTCTAAATACAACTACATATTAATTTCATTTAAAATATTGGACTCCAGTTGAAATTTTTTTAAGATCCGTTGGATCTGCCACCAGTCTATTACAAGCCCAATTTGACTAGCCAAATGTCATTTTCCAAGCCCAAATTTTGTTATTTCTCACATGATCCGTTTAGTTTAGTTAACTGAAAAGACAAAAGTATTGAAGGCTTGATAAGGTTTCATCTTCTATCCATATAGGATGAGTCTCACAAGTTATTTTACCAAAACAAAGTTCCAACAATACCTATATTTTATATTCAAACACCAATGATACCCCACATTTTAAGTAGAAAATAAGATAAGTTTGATATTTAAATCGGGAAGGCTAAAAATGAGTAGAAACTAAAGTCTTGAACACTTTTGTAGTAGAACAAACAAGAAGCATCATACGTATCATATCTAAACATAGCTTGATTCTTATTTGGTGTTTATTTTGGTCGATCACAATCCTTTCTTCATGAGACTTTTAGAGATCTTAGTCGTATCAGCTCCAAAAGATGCGACCTCAAATCTATCTTACATAGGTAACGCTAATATGGAATAATCCTTAATATTCCAATAAAAAAGCTATTAGCATTATTAAGAATAAATCATCCCCTAAATCATCAATGGAAAACACAAAATAAATATAGGAGTGAGAGTACCTTTGTGTTTGTTTTTTGTTAATTATTCACCAACAAGTTTTCTTATTCAACCTAAACCATTGGATCTCCAATATTTCTAGGTTAGGTTTCTAACAGTTGGTGACTCATTGTGTTGACTTTAAGTCCACTCATTGATGTGAAGAGAACTTGCTCTGTACTAAGGCATTTTTTAAGGATTATATATATATATATATATATATATATATATATTGACTTTATGTAACTAACGAAAATGATCTCATTCTCATCAAGTCACTTATTGTAATATGTCTCGACTTGCCATTGTATATCTGATTTTATGTTATAGTAAAAACAGTCATGCTATCACAATGTATACAAATATCAGTAACATGTGTAGGCCACAAAGGAATACATTTTAAGAAGCTTTTAACCTACTCAACTTATTTAAAGGTTTTATCTAAAGGTAAAAATTATGTTTCCATTTTATAATATATATTAGAGTTTTCTTAGATGATTTCCACTATAGAATGTGTATGTATAGGTTTTTTTTAGACAATTTACAAGATATAGCAGCTCCACCAGGCATTGGTAATCTAATTTGCATCATAATATCCTTTAAAAAAAAGAGGATATCTCGTTTAATGCAACTCATAATTTATTTTATGTTTAAAATATTTAAGCACTCTAAGTATATTTCCCAAAATTATGAAAGTGACTGCTCGATCTACTTACTACATGCGAATTTCGATCTAGTACAATTCGTAATATACATCAAGCTTCCAAAAACATGAGTATTTTATAGTTGAGCAACATTGTCACTTACATTCTTCTTAGGATGACTAGAATGATCAAATCGGATAACAATCGGTTTGTCATCATAGTGTCCAAACTTCTTAAATATGCTTTCAATATAATTGGACTATGTAAGAGCATACCCTTCTCGACTTTTTTGAATTCTTACACAAAGAAATTCATTAGATAGTCCTATGTCCTTCATGACAATAGCATTTTTCTTGGTTCGATTTAAAATATCTAAACTAATACCCATTTAAATCATATCATCTGTTCACAAGCATATGATGGAATAGGCATTTTTGTATTGTTTGACATAACATATTTATCATACTCATCTATTCTAAATTTAGTAGATAGTAGAGTATTGTCAGACTTTTCATGTCATTGTTTTGGAGCTTGTTTTAGTCCATAAAGTGACTTGACTAATTTATAGACTTTATTTTCTTGACATTTCATCACAAACCCTTCAGACTGATTCATATATGTCTCTTTATCTAATGCAACATTTAAGTATGCCTGTCAAAACATGTCACGACACGACAAAACAAAATTTGGACGAAATAGAAATTCAAATTCTTGTTCATGGCATGTTTAGGTTAGAAGAAAAAATACGACATCGCGTCGTGTCGTGTCCGGGTTGGAAAATTGGCACGAAATTGACACGAAAACAACACGACTAAAACACGATTTAAAAAAGACATATAACACGACAATAAAATGAGTTTGACACGATATATACCCAACAAACTCTTTTATTAAATAATATTTTCGTAATTGTAATTATATATATATATATATATATATATATATATATATATATATATGTGTGTGTGTGTGTGTGTAACAACCTCAAAAATACCAAGTACAAAATTTTATTTTTAAGTCAACCAAAACCATCAATCATTCCTTTCAAACCATCAAAGTATGACAATGTATAAATAGTTATCAGCGTATAATCCCAAAATCATAAAATGCGGAATGCGGGTGGATGTTGCGCGATCATGTCGGGCCCTTCCCCTTCGAACCTGAAGTAGCTGAAAACATTTCAAACATAAACAGTAAGCACACAGCTTAGTGAGTTTCCTAAAATATCACATAACATACAAGAAACCGGTCTGGCCCAATAAGTATAATGGGCCTCGCCCAAACTCACATAACGAACCCCGCCCAATGAGTATAACATGCCTCACCCTAACACTCATAACGGTCCTCGCCCAATAAGTATGACGGGCATCACCCTAACTCACATAATGAGCACCGCCCAATGAGTATAATGGGATTCGCCCTAACTCGTATAACGGGCCCCGCCCACGATAGAAAACATACAAGTATTACACAGACAACTAGCATCTTACAAACATAATACAGTGGGCCGGTATTGGTGCCTTCAACCTAACAGTACAATGAAGAGACTCACCTTAATATGCAACTCTAAATCAGCAAGCTCACAACATCCAAAACGGTGCTAAATTCCACCCAGATATACACGCAAGGAATACCCTTAGTCTACCTTTCTAAAACTATATATTTGAACAAAGTAAGCAAGTCAAAAGTCAAACCTCAAGGTCAATGGATAATTCGCCTCATGAAGCTTCATATTCCTCGAAGCATAAGCTATCAGATAACCCCTCTGCATCAAAACCACGCCTAATCCTAAAATCAATGCATCGCAATATACCACGAAATCATCCATGCCCTCTGGTAGTGTCAAAATCGGAGCCTCACATAACTTCTACCTCAAAGTCTCAAATGTTTCATGTTTCTCAGGCCCTCAACGAAAAGTAACCGAATTGTTTGTCAGCCTGGTCAATGGAATTGTGATCCTGGAGAAATTCTCTATAAACCACGATAATACCGGCTAAACCAAGGAAAGTCTTAATCTCATATGGAGACTTCAGAACCTCCCACTGCATCATGGCCTCGATCTTGTCCAGATCAACCAATACACCCTTATGATTGGCAATTTGGCCAAAGAACTGCACCTCACGCAAACAAGACTCACACTTGGAGAATTTGGCATAAAGCCTCTCCCTCCTCAGAGTCTCCATGACCTCTCGCAGATGATCCTCACGCTACTCCTTAGTCTTAGAATAGACCAAAATATCATCAATAAAGACAATGACCGACCGATCCAGCATCAGTTTGCAAACCTTGTTCATGAGATCCATGAACATTTCTGGTGCATTGGTGAGCCTAAAAGGCATCACCACGAACTCGTATGCCCATAACGAGTCCTGAAGGCCGTCTTCTGAACATCCTCATCTCGAAACCTCATATGATAATAGCCTGAACATAGATCAATCTTGGAGAACCAAGGCACACCATGCAACTAGTCGAACAAATCATCAATCCTCGGAAGCGGATAACGGTTCTTCACCGTTAATTTGTTCAACTCCAGGTAGTCGATGCACATCCTGTGGGAGCTATATTTCTTCTTCACAAACAGTATCGCCGCTCCCTAGGGTGAACTACTCGGCCTAACAAAACCCTTTGTCTAATAGCTCCTACAGCTGTGTAGACAACTCATGCATCTCTAGCGGTGCCAACCAATAAGGAGACTTGGCTATTGGAGTCGCACCTGCAATCAAATCAATAGAAACTCACCCTCCCTCTCTGGAGCCACTCTAGGAAAATTTAGAAAGAACACATTTGGGTAATCTCGAATGATAGGCACATCATCAACAGTGTTCTTCCATTTCTCTTTGGTATCCAATACATAAGGCATAAAGCCAGAACAACGTTGATGCAAATATCTCCTAGTTCTCGTGGCTGAACAGAGAGTTGGTCCACATTGTGCACCATCACCATGAATAACTAGTTCTCCCCACTTGGGGTTTGAACCCGAACTAACAGGTCCCCATAATCAATTATCGCCCCATTAGGGCTCAACCAATCCATCCCTACGATAACATTGCCTTCACGCAAAGGAATACGAACCAAATCAATTCGATACCGCTCGCTGAATAACTTCATAACATAACCCCAATGAATCCTCGATACTCGTATTAGACGATCGTCAGTGATCTCTACCTCTAACAGATAATCGAGCTTCCTAGGAGTGTCACCGAACCTCTTGCTGAACGCAAGAGATACAAATGATCAAGTGGCACCCAAATCAAATAGAACCAAAGCTAGGACACCATTCAATAGAACGTCCCTAAATAACATCATAAATATAATAAGCATAAACATCAAAGCAATAAATGAAATAGGGAGAAAATACAAACCAATAACCACATTTGGTGCTGAACGAGCCTCCTCGGATATCAGCTGGAAAGCTCGACTCCTCACAAATGGCGCCTTCGCCTTGCCCTAGCGGATGTCGATGATCCTCAATGTCACCAGAGCAGGTGTTGCATCTGCTCCCCTGGCTGCCAGAATCGAACAATCGATCTTCTTGTGGTCTCTTTGATTGCAATGGAAGCAAATCAGACCTGATCCTTGGGTGGTGGTAGTGACAGTGTAATCTATGATGTAATGATCAGTCTTGTCACACTTGTAACAACCGGAACCACCAACCCTACAAGCCTCCTCGTACGTCTAGCAGCACATTCCAAATTGGCCCCGACCCTATTGGCCCATTGAATGTGAGTCAACAACCTTAGGCTTCTTACCCGAGCCCTCCGATACCTGTGCCTAAACTGGCTTTCTCTTCCTCACTGTCTCCAAATCAATCTCCCGCTTGCGAGCTCGATATATCATATCCTCCAATGTCTTGTAGTTGGACATGCATAGAAACTCTTGTATCTCACCTTTCAACATATCATGGTACCTGGCCTTCTTCATATCCTCGCCTGCTACATACTATGGAACCAACAAATCCCTCTCTCGAAACATGGCAACAATCTCCGCCACTGACTTTGTAGTCTGACGGAGGTCCTGAAACTCTCTTGCCAGTTGTTGTTGTACCTCAATCACTGGTGCAAACTCAACCCTGAATCTTATCACAGAATCATCCCAAGTCATCGCCTCAACAGCCGTTTCTCACACGGCATGGCCTACCTCCTCCCACCAATCACGGGCTCTTTCTTTCAAAAGACAGAATGCAAATTTGGCCTTCGCTTTCTCAGGACATGTTCTAGTCCAGAAACCATTCGCGATGTCTGAAAACAATCACCTACTAGCAATAGGTTCATGCTTCCCGAAGAACTCAGGAGCCCCACATGCACGAAACTCACAAAAAGTCAGAGAGCGTGCACCCACTATTGCCACCATCTCTGTACGGAATGCTCCCAAATACTCATCCAAAATCTACATAATGCCCTCCTTGATCGTACCAAAGATCACAGGAGTCTGCTTCAGAATGTTGTAGGTGATCACCGAAGAAATGAACTCTCGCATCTAATCATCCAAGGGTCCGACTCTAGAGCCCAAACCTGATCATTCACCAGGACCTGAACCACCTTGAGTTACCACTATACTGAAAAATAAACAATGCAAACCATCATAAACACTCGAAGATTCCCACAACCTAAGAATACCTTAGTATCCTCATGTCTCCCTTTGACTCAAGTAGAGATCATGTGCTTCCAGTAGTACAGACCCAATACTACCATCCACACCTACTCGTACTATCCTCAAGAGTCGTCTTGATTCCCCTAAGTGGATCCCTTATATTCATGCTAAATAACACATCTGATAAGCTAACATGCTTCCTAGTTTCTCCTAGGATTCCCTTTTACCATTCTCTGCCATCAGTTGCAGAAGAAACCCCCATTAATACCTGCTAACTATCTTATGAATATAATTACATGCAACAGACACTAGATAATTCTTTGACTGCAAGGTCTAACACTACAACAGTTGGAATCAAACAATAATTACGCAATAGAGTTAAACATAACCTTCTAAAATTATCTAATGTATGTAACATGTAACCTAGCATATTTGCTTCATAGTTAACTAGTATTAACAGTGGTTCCAAAAAGCACAAAGCAAGAAACATTCAAGCATCGAGTTATGACCAGAGCTCGGCCTAACAGGCTATCCTATCATATTATTTGTAATCCATACTAGCACGTAGTTTTAGAGGCTCATACAGTAGGCATACAAATGCATCTCTCCTAATATACAATCTCGAGCAGATCCTTAGCCCTAATCTAACATGAAATTTACATACATACATACTTAATCAAATACACATGTATGGGTATTTTGGGAATACTTACTTGAGCTCGGTTGATTGCACACATCACACCACTTCTTTTATAAAAACTTTTGGAAATCTATTTCTCTTTTTACCCATTCCTCTGTTTAAGTCCAGACACATCCGAGAGTGCTCCCAAATCCCTTAAACCAAGGCTCTGATACCAACTTGTAACAACCTCAAAAATACTAAGGAAAAAATTGTATTTGTAAGTCAACCAAAACCATCAATCATTCTTTTCAATCCATCAAAGTATGACAATGTAAAAATAGTTATCAAGTACAATCCCAAAATCATAAAATGCAGAATGTGGATGGATATTGTGCGATCATGTCGGTCCCTTTCCCTTCGAACTTGAAGTACCTAAAAACATTACAAGCATAAACCGTAAGCACTAAACATAGTGAGTTCCCCAAAATACCACATAACATACAAGCAATGGGCCTTGCCTAATGAGTGTAACGCGCCTCGCCTTAACTCGCATAACCATCCCCACCTAATGAATATAAACGGGCTTCGCCCTAACTCACATAACGGGCCCCACAAAATGAGTATAATGGGCCTCGCCTAACTTACATAATGGGCCCCACCCAACATACAAAACATGTAAGTATCACACAAATTACTAGCATCCTACAAACATATTCCATGGCCCCGCATGGGTGCCTTTGACCCGCGAGTACAGTGAAGATACTTACCTTGAAACGCAACTCTACCTCAACAATCTCACCAAATCCCAAAATTATGCTAAACGCCACCTATATATATATATATATATATATATATATATATATATATATATATATATATATATATATAAGGAAGACCCTTAGTCCACCTTTCAAAAACTATACATTTGCCTAGGGGTGAGCAAACCCAAACCAAAAAACCGAGAAACCGATTAAAACCAACGAAATCGGAACCGAAAAAACCGAAACCGAAGCAAAACCGACGGTTAGGGTTTGATATTTTTAAAAACTGAAAAATCGGGTTTGGTTTCGGTTTTTACCTAGAAACCGACCCATCCAACCCGGGATACCGACCCATACTTAAAACCGACAAACCGCCCCAAGAAACCGACCCATCCAACCCAAGAAACCACATATACTTGATTGTGTTTTGGTTGTAATAGACTATTCCGGGCTTTGGTTGTAACTTGTAATAGACTATTTGTTGTAAGACTCATGTTTTTTAAAGTATTTAACTTCAATTTGGTGTTTTTTGAAGCATTTAGCTTGTTGTTTCGCTTATAGAAAATGGGTTAAAACCCAAAACCCATGGGTTTAAACCCAGAACCCGTGAGTATATGGGTTGAACCCAAGAAACCGACCAAACTGACCTCAAAACCCGAGAAACCGAACCGACCACAAACTGATCCTATTGGGTTTTTAAAACCAGAAACCGACCATTTATGGGTTGGGTTGGCCTGGGTTTAGGTCCAAAACCGACCCAAACCGACCCATGCACAACCAATGTCAACAAGTCAAAATTCAACCCTCAAGGTCAACAATCAAAGGTTAAAGTCAATAGTCAAACATTTAGCTACAGCGACTCGCCATGTCGTGGTCATCCTTGGCCACATTGTGGCATCAGATCGAGACCAAACAATCGATCCAACCCTAGTCGCCATGATGTGGCGACCTGATGCCACATCGTGGGTACTGGTTCAAAATAGCTTAATGAGTTAAGCTATTTATGTAACGCTCGGTTTTGAATCACTTCATTATTTAGGACCATGGCCCATTCATCAGTTATCATAAGTCTTAGGACCTTGCGGAAGAAAGGATTTGTCCCTTTTTGGATGTGGGTGTTATAGTCTAAGTGATCCGAGTGTTCGTGTGTGTTTCAAATCCCAAGGGTATAATCGTAATTTGATAACTTGGTCCTTTATGAATTTCAGGTTTTTGTTCGGAATGTTCTTAAGTGAAGGCGAGTTGATAAAAGTGTAGGGCTTCTCGTCCCCTTTCCGTAGATATAAAGTTCGTTGGAAACGACTTAAGATGATGGAGTTATGGCCAATTGAAGATCACAAGAATTGGAGCTTGGTCGAGTATGCGGGGCGTACTCACCAAGTACACAGGGTGTAATGGTTTAAATGATCGCTGGTGGTCTTTGAGAATGTCGAGCTTACTAATGGGTAACAGGGCATACTCCCTCAGCAGCACACCCTCATTTTTAAGGTTTTACCCCTATTTAAGCATCTTATATTCTTAAGTCTTGACCCTTATCAGTCTCCAAGCCTCCTAAACCCTAATATTCAACCTTTATCCACCATTTTGGAGTTCTCAGGCTTTTGTGTGTGATTTTGGAGTATTCTTGAGCACTTGAGGAGGTTGAAGATTGTTGAAGGATCATCTTTTGGAGTGGGGCTTGTAGATCCAGAAGTTTCTCATCCTTTGCCATCTATTGAAGGTAAAAAGCTCCCATCTTAGCATCTCTTTGGTTAGATCTTTTTTGGGGTGGTTTTGGAACCTTTGGTTTGTATTTATGAGTTTAAGCTTGCCCCAAGAGTTGGGCACTAGATCTGGATGTTCTAGGTGTCCCAAATGCATAAAAATGTGACCATGATAGTTGATATCAACTCATGCATGTGGTTTAGCCTTTGTTATGAAGTTGGAAAGTAAGAAATTAGATTTGGGAACCATTGACCCATGCAAAAGCTCAAAGTTAACAACTTTATGGTTTAAGGCGTGTTTTAGGCCTAGATTTGAGCATTGGACGTCTTGGCTTAAGGGATTAAGACTTTTTATAGGTTGGTTATGGGTTGGGTCAGTACGTGGGGCGTGCATCCTCGTACGTGGGGCGTGCATCCTCGTACGTGGGGCGTACTGAGTCTCTTGTGTGTACGCTTAGCGTACCCACTGAGTACGCGAGGTGTACTTAGTTAGATGAGACTTTGTATGTTGGGCTTCAATTTGGGCTTAGGTGTTTGAGTTATTAATGGGACATCTGAGTACAAGTGCTTTGGACTAGGAAGAATGGTTGGGCTTTAGGGTAAGGCCCATGTAAGGGTTTTGGGCCTAATTTGGAAAATTAGGCCATAATTAGGCCTTAGTTGATTAATTGGCTTTTGGGCCTTTTAGATGGTGAGTTTCGGCCTTAGTCTTGGACCAAACTAGGTTAGGGGTAAAATGATATTTTTACCCCGAGTATGGATCTATGAATATGGATTGGGACCCAAGTGTTGGATATTGGTGTGGTTTTGATGTTGATAGTTTAAGGATCTGCCAGCCAGCGGTTTGAGATTCTCTATACGATTCAGCAGTGCAAGGTGAGTTTCTCACTACGTCCATGGGTTGAAGGCACCAAGTCCAACCCATTATCTGGTTATGTAGTAAACTAGTTGTGTGATGCATGTTGTGATTGGGTTGAAATACAGCCCAAGGCGGGGCCCAATATAGCATGACAAGTTGAAATATACCCTAGGGCGGGGCCCACTATGATATATTCAGGTTGAAATATACCCCAGGGCGGGGCTTATACTTGTTTGTTTTGGGTTGGAATGAACCCCAAAACTGGGCTTACTTGTATGATTGGCATGTGGTATTTTGGGGAACTCACTAAGCTTGTGCTTACGATTTTCAGTTTATGTTTGATGTACTTCGATTTTCGAATGAAAAGCCCGGGATGATTATAGAGCACACACCACATGTTTCCACACTATGTGATTCACTCTAATTTAATGATGTCTTGCTAAATCTAAATTACCTTGGTGTTATGGAAAATACATGTATTAACGATTTATTAACCTAAAAACGAAATTTTTTATGTCATTATTTTTGGGACGTTACAATTTCCTTCAACCCCAAGAGCTCCAGAGCTTAGATATGGTCTAAAATATGGTCTAGAAGGATAACATTTCCAACTTTATCCATTAAGACCACCCAAAAGGACAAAATCTCAAACCGTAGGTTCCATAAGGCTTAAAATGGCAAAGACTCAACCATTAAGCAGTTAATCCAGAAGATCCTTAGTCCCATTTCTCCAGATTGCTTCTAGGACCCTTAATGATATATAAAAATACAAACTTTATGGACATGCATGAACCATGCATGTACTTCTTCAAACTAGGTCAAAAGGGGAAAATATGATCCAAAGTCCATGCATGGCTCCCATTTTACCACAAAATCCAGATCTATAAGATATGATATTCAAAGGACACTAAGAAACCAAAAAGTTGCAACCTTTATCTCTTCTAACCACACAAACTCATTCAAAAGGATCAAAACATGCTCCAAAACCTAGATCCATGATAAAGAACACAAAAAGGTTGATGAGGACTAACAAAGAGTCTAAAAGATGCACACAAATAGAGGAAATGATTGCTTGTTGAATCAAGATGCTAGCTCTTATTCTTCTCCCTTCAAAACCACTACATGATTGCTAAAATGAGCACAAGAGCACCAAGGAGGATTAGGGTTAGGTTTATGGGGTTTGAGAGTGATTGAGGCTAAGGATGAGCAACCCTAGCCTCCCGTTTTCCTTTAAATACCTAGAAAGTTAGGTGTTTCCATCTGCCAGCTGCCACGTCATGGCAATATGTTGTCACGTTGTGGCAACTTTAATGAAGCACGCGAAAGAATCCATCATTGCCACACCACGCCGTGGCAACCCAAAGATGCCACAATTGAAATGTATAAAAGAAGGGTACCTCAAGATCCGGGTGTTACAATATATATATATATATATATATATATATATATATATATATATATATATATATATAGTCTCTTTGCTTTAATAACTATGTAAAATTCCAAGAAACCTCACCACTGGCAAATTAATTAAACCATTCCTGCCTCTTTGCTCTTCAGTTCGCATTGTATCGTCTCCCCAATCTCCATCTCGGTTATTTATAGTTGAGTAAATTATGTGCAGATTATGGTTTTTCTCTAGTCTCATCTCTTCATATTTCAATCTTCCGTATCATAAATTAAAATTGACATCGAGTAAGAACACATCGACTTGGCTCTTAAGAATTCAACGACTTGCCATTTATTCTATTCTTCATCATAGCTATGCTGACGATTTCTTCAATTCTTCATTAATCACTAGGGTCAAGTAATATTTTGTAAGATTTTCTCACGCTACACACACATAAGATTCTGTATATTTTTCAAAAGTCCCTGCTATGTGTTTCTTTTGACTTGAAATAAAATTTCTTATTGCAGTATGTATTGTGTATGTATCATGTATGATTATAAGATTTTGTATATGATTTTTTTTCACATTTGATACACATAAGATTATGTATGATTTCAAAATTCCATGCTATATGTTCTTTTTTTTTTTTTTGGATAATCGACCATATAGCTATAATTTCTGATTTAGTGCTTGACTTTGATTGCCATCACACAAGTATCAAATCCTAGTTCACCTCCTATTATTATCTTAAATCATTAGTACAAGGCATCAACCATGATTCCATCTGTTTTGTCGGTATCAAATGGAAATCGTGAAGGTGCAAAAACAAATCATTAGATGGAAATCGATATCAACCATTATTCCATCTGTTATCTCGATTTCATATGTTTATTATTTACATATGTTATCGCGATTCTTAACTTAATGTATAATTTTTTTACTCTTAATAACTATTTTTCTTTTTCATAAGATTTCATGGCTTATGAGAGTATAAAGTTTGTTTTGTCTCAAAAGTCACAGTTGAAGATATACTTAGATGAACCAAGAAGTGACATAGATGAGGATTTAGATGTTCTTTCTTTTTAGAAAGCACATCAATATCGTTATCCGAAGCTTGGTTCTATGGCTCGAGATATTTTAAGCATACTGGTCTCCACTGTAGCATCCGAATCTACCTTTAGTAATGGTGGTCGTGTTCTTAATCAATATCGAAGTTCTTTGAAGCACGAGATTGTTTAGGATATAATTTGTACTAAAGATTGGTTGTTTGGAATTAAAGGTATTTGTTTTTTTATTTGTATAAAATTTGAATTTGATGCATTAAATTTTTTATTAAGTTTACATTATGTTTTTTGTTTTGTAGGTGATAAAGAGTGATCTTTAGAAAAGTTTACCAATGATATCATGGAAATGGATAGCAACCATATACACAAATAGATGAATGCATTTCCATTTTTTCTTATAAATTTGAGTACATTTAGTACTATTTTATGATCTTTTTCGTTGTGTTTGTCGTTTGTAAGCATGAATTAGTTTGAGGACATTGAGATTTTTTGTTATTTTGTTGTGTTTGTTGTTTTTTAAGCATGAATTAACTAAACAAAATAAATTTATGTTACTTTTGTCATGTTGTCGTGTAAGTCATTTTATCGGTTTTCTAATTTGATTGTGTTTGTGTTAGGAAAAAACACAACGTAGTGTCGTGTTATGTGCGGGTTATGCAAAAACAATTTATGTCATGTCGTGTTATGCATATACACGAAACGACTGCCTGAATTGAATTGACAGGCCTATATTCAAGAATACAGTTTTCACATCCATTTGGTGTATTTTCAAATTATAAATGGCTAATATCATTATCGATGTTTGTATTAATGTTGAACTTATAATAGGTGAGTAGGTACCCTCATTTTGACGGTATCCTATAGCTACACAACTTTCAGTTTATTTCTATCATCATATTTATCATACATTTTATATATAATTTTTAGTTACTTATTTTATACTAGTTGTGAGACCCATGTATTACATGGATTAATTTAAAAAAAAAAAGTTAAATATAAATATTAAAATATTTGAGAATTTTGAATTTATAAGAAAATAAGAAAAATAAAGATTTATTATAATGGAAATGTTTTTTTATCAACAAATAATTTAAATAAGAAAAGAAACTAATATTTTTTAATTTTGAGAATTTTGAAATTAAAAAGTAAGTTTATTAGTGAAATTAATATTCATTTATTACTATATTTATTGTAATTATTATATAAAATATTATGTGGAATTTAATAAAATAGAAAAACTCATAAAATGACATGTGGAAAAAAATTAATTCAAAATAACCATAAAATGACATTTGACAAATTGAATGAGAGTATGACAAATGTTAAAAAAATCTTCATTTATTAGAGTTCGAGGAATTATTAGAGATGAATGATTGTTTTCTTATTATTTTTTTAAATTTAATTTCACTAAAAATGGCAAAACTCTTTGGCCATTTTGTGAATGTGATATAATGATTGGTATATGATAGTTTGATATATGGTAGATGCTATCAATTTTTTTGTAACACCCAAATTTTCAAATAAATTTTCACATTTAAAAACACACTTTCATTCGTAATTGTTATAAAAATATCATTGTATCACATAATCAGTTCATAACATCACATCCCAAGATCATAAAAAAATGCAAAAGCTCCTCATGTGTGTACTGATCAAGCCAGCGCCTTCCCACGACCCCTTACGCCGCGCGTACTGGGATTACGCCCCGCGTAACTCCCAGTTTCAGACTCTAAGCTCTTAAGGTCTTAAACAGTTAAGACCCACGTCCAACTTCTAAATCTGACCATTTCTAAACCTCTTAATCCATAAAGTTGGTGACTTTAAGCCTTTGCATGGCTGGACAAGCCACTAACACCCATAACATTCCATTTCCCAACTCTAGAAAGCTCATAACTCAAGCATGACCTCATAACAACGACCAAGATGGAAACTTTATAGATTTATAACACAAATATCACTGAAATGGGACAGATCTAGGTCGATGGAATACATTACACTCATAAAGTCTCCACCTTTGGGATTTTTAACCCTAGAAATGGTCCATGCATCAAACCAAATAAAGAGGAAAGTTTTGAGCTTTATACCTCTAGATGAAACTCATTTCTATATAGATCTCAGATCCAAACTTGCACTTTAAGCCCTAGCCTCCACAAGCTCTTCCCCTTCTTCTTCACTAACACACCAAGACACTTTTAGCTCCAAAACACACACACTCAAGCTAAGGATGATGGAAGGCTCTCTCTTAGGGTTTCACTCTCTGATATGGAGGCTGAGAAATGAGCCTTAGTATCCTTTAAATAGTGCACAAGCCAATCATTTAGGGTTTGCATCTGGACCCGTTACGCCCATCGTAACCCTGTGTAACGACCTAATTTTCACGTCCAAAAATTTCGTTTTTAAAATATTACTTTAGAACACATCACAATTAAAACATTGCTTAATTAAACCATTCACAACGAAAACCAAACTTGAAATACATAATAGTTAAACAATCAAAATGTTAGAGTATCAATCCCAGGATAAACTCATAAATGTGGAAACAAGGAGTGTGTGTGATGAGCCGCTACCACGCCTGCTCCTTCCCCTTGGCTGAAGAGGTACCTGAAACAACAACTGAAAAACATAAGCACAAAGCTTAGTGAGTTCCCCCATAGTACCACATACCATCCAAGCATATAACATACCACATTCAGCTAGGAGTTACGGGCCTCGCCCATACTCATGAAGATACGGGCCCTGCCCACACTTCGCTAGTCGGGAGATACGAGCCTCGCCCACACTCTACTATCTGGGAGATACGGGCCTAGACCACACTCCACCCTCGGAGAGATACGGGCCTTTCCCACACTCAACCGCTAACCCATAACATACAAGTATCACACAGACAACAAGTACGGAAAACTCTAGCATACTGGCACGTATATCATAATCGACTAAACCAAGAGATACGGGCTCGGCCCACACTCTCGTGCTAACATTTCGTCTACACGGGTAGGCCTTGGTGCCTTAGACCTGTTCCTACTGGGAGGAGAACTCACCTCAAAGTATCTGCTGGGTTGTGTGGGAATTGACTGTCTGCTGCTGCCGCTGCTCCGGAAATCCCCCAGTTGTAATTCCCACAACATACTCAATCAAACACTACTAACTGCCCTTTGGGTAAAATGACCATTTTACCCCTAATCATGCCCTAAGTCAAAGTCAGAGTCAACTTTCAGTTGACCCGACTCGCTGAGTTGGCTCTCCAACTCGCTGAGTCCCTACCCAAACGATTGTCCTGAATCCCATTTCTACTCATCGAGTTAGGCAATGACTCGACGAGTTCTCCTTCTCAACTGATATTCAAGTCCTTCATCATACTCGCCGAGTTGTATGAACAACTCGCCGAGTTCATCTTCATCCGATGAACACTTATGCTAAGACTCGCCGAGTTGTATGAACAACTCGCCGAGTCTGTTCTTGATTTAAGAAGATTGCCTTGAACTCGACGAGTCAGGGCATTGACTCGCCGAGTTCCTCCATGAATGAGTTTGGCTTCCAACTCACTGAGTCACACCCCGTGACTCATTACTCACACTCGACACAACGAAAAGGGGACAACTCAGAGACTCTCGAGCAGACTCGCCGAGTCAGATGAATCGACTAGCCGAGTCGTCGCCATGGAGTCACTATATACGCGATTTTGCTCGATTCCGGTCCATGCCATTCATAGATCTGGGTTCCTAGAGCATGAATGACACGTAAAGTTTCCAACTTTACGTGTAGATACTCACCAATGAGGGATTTAGGGCAAAAAATGCCTCAAAAGGGGTAGATCTAGGGTGAACAAGCAACATGGGTCCATAAAGGCAACGGATCTGAGCTCCTGGAGCTCAATCATGCCTAGATCTAAAGGCCATTCAACTTATTACGAATTATATTGCACATACAAGCTTGGGGAAGGGCTCAAGAAAGACTTAATGGAGTAATAAGCATAGAATCAGAGGGAAAACGGGTTATACCTCAAAGGAATCACTGAGAGAACACTAAGATGCTTGGCTTCCTTCCCTTCCTCTTGATCTACTCCACTTCCTTCTCAAATCCTACAAGAACACACAAAAATGCTTCAACTCTCAAGGAAATAAGCTTTGAACGAGGGTTGGGAGCTCTGAGGGTGAATGGGGGCTGGCTTGGGGCGGACATGAGGCTTAAATAGGGTGCAAACCCATGAAACTTAGGGTTTCATCCAACAGCGGTGACTCGCCGAGTCCGGAATATGGACTCGCCGAGTCGCCAAATTAAACATGTCCCGGGTCCCGACTCTACTCGACGAGTCGGACCTATGACTCGCCGAGTCCAAGGCTAAAAGAAAAGAGAATACTCAAATAAGATTTACGTACCAGGAACCAGGTGCTACAAATCTCCCCTACTTATTTTAGACTACGTCCTCGAAGTCTGCTGCTCGATCCTGAAACAGCTCGGGGTAATGCTCCATCATCTCGTCCACCGGCTCCCAAGTCCATTCTGAACCCTTGCGGTGCTGTCATTGCACCTTCACTAGCTCTACCCTCTTGTTCCTCAAATCCTTCGACTTCCTGTCGAGGATTGCGACTGGGCGCTCAATGTAATTCAGGCTGTCATCAACCTGTATATCCTCTAACGGCACTATTGCTGAATCGTCCACTAGGCACTTCCGCTACTGAGAAACATGGAAAGTGTTGTGGATCTGGCTGAGCTCGACTGGTAGATCCAGCCTATACGCCACCTTGCCCACCCGGGCTACAACCTTGAACGACCCAATAAACCTTGGGCACAACTTGCCCCGCTTCCTGGATCGAATGACGCCCTTCCATGGCGACACCTTCAGGAGAACCATATCCCCGACCTGGAACTCCAGGTCGGATCGGCGTTTGTCGGCATAGCTTTTCTGCCGACTCTGAGCAGTCTGAAGCCTGCTCCGAACCTGCTGGATCCTCTCGGTTGTCTTGAGCACCACTTCGGTGCTCCCCATGACTCTCTGGCCAACTTCACCCCAGCATATCGGGGTCCTGCACCTCCGTCCGTACAACATCTCAAATGGAGGACGGTCAATACTCGTGTGGTAGCTGTTGTTGTAGGAGAACTCGGCCAAGGGAAGGTAGGTATCCCAGCTACCACCGAAATCCAACACGCATGCCCGCAACATGTCCTCCAAAGTCTGAATGGTCCGCTCGCTCTGGCCATCCGTCTGCGGGTGAAAGGCGGTGCTAAAATGCAAGCGAGTGCCTAACTTGTCATGAAACCTCTTCCAAAACCTGGAAGTAAAACGCACATCCCTGTCCGAGATAACCGATACTGGCACCCCGTGCCGCGCCACGATCTCCCTGATATAGATGTCGGCCAATTTCTCGGCAGATATGCTCTCCTGAATCGGGATAAAGTGAGCACTCTTGGTCAATCGATCCACGATGACCCAAATCGAATCCACCCCACGCGCGGTCCTGGGAAGCTTTGTGATAAAATCCATCGTGATATCTTCCCATTTCCATAGTGGAATATCCAATGGCTGCATCTTGCCATGCGGTCTCTGATGTTCGGCCTTGACCGTCCTGCAGGTCAAGCACCGCTCGACGTACCATGCCACATCCCGCTTCATGCAGGGCCACCAATAATCTGGACGAAGGTCCCTATACATCTTCGTCGCCCCGGGAAGAATAGAGAATCGGGACTTGTGCGCCTCCTCCATCAAGATCTGGTGCACACCTCCGTGATACGGCACCCACACCCTACGGTGTAGTGTCAATAGTCCTCGGCTATCATAATCGAAGGAGGAAACCTGACCCACCACACGCTCGTTCTTCGGATGTTCCTCCTTGATAGCCTCCTGTTGAGCCTCCCGAATCCGCTTCAACAGGGGAGTCACTACGGTCATCCTCATACAAATATTCCTGATCGGCGCCGCCTTGCGGCTAAGCGCATCGGCCACCACATTGGCATTCCCCGGGTGGTAAAGGATCTCGCAATCATAATCCTTCACCACATCGAACCACCGACGCTGCCTCATGTTCAGATTCGGCTGATCCATGAGGTACCTCAAACTCTTGTGGTCCGTGTAAATGGTACACCGAACCCCGTAAAGGTAATGTCGCCAAATCTTGAGGGCAAAAACCACCGCCCCCAACTCCAAATCATGTGTCGGGTAGTTCGCCTCGTGAGGCTTGAGCTGCCTCGAAGCGTAGGCAATGACATGCCCCCTCTGCATCAGTACCGTGCCCATCCCTGAAATGGATGCGTCACAATAAACCACAAAATCCTCTACGCCCTCTGGCAGGGATAAGATCGGCGCCTCGCACAATCTCTGTCTCAGCATCTCAAACGCAGCCTGCTGCTCGGGTCCCCACCGAAAGACTACGACTTTCTTCGTCAACCGTGTCAGGGGTACGACTATCTTGGAGAAGTCCTGAATGAATCTCCGGTAATAGCCGGCCAATCCTAGGAAACTCCGAATCTCAGATGGAGACTTCGGAACCTCCCATCTCATTATGGCTTCGACCTTGGCCAGATCGACCAGAATCCCGTTCTGGTTGACAAGGTGTCCGAGAAATTGCACCTCGCGCAACCAAAACTCACACTTGGAGAACTTGGCATACAAGCTCTCCCTCCTCAGGGTCTCCAATACCTCTCATAGATGCTCCTCATGCTCTTCCTGTGTGTTGGAATAAACAAAGATGTCATCGATAAAGACTATCACAGACCGATCCAGCATTGGTCTACATACGCGGTACATGAGGTCCATGAACGCGCCAGGAGCATTGGTGAGCCCAAACAGCATCACCACGAACTCATAATGGCCATAGCGCGTCCGAAACGCGGTCTTCTGCGTATCCTCCTCTCTGACCCTTATCTGATGATAACCCGAACGCAAGTCAATCTTGGAGAACCAAGATGCTCCCTGAAGCTGGTCAAAAAGATCATCAATCCTCGGGAGTGGATAACGGTTCTTCACCGTTACCTTGTTTAGCTCCCGGTAATCTATACACATCCGATGCGACCCGTCCTTCTTTTTCATAAACAGAATCAGGGCTCCCCAGGGTGAACTGCTCGGACGAATAAATCCCTTGTCTAGCAGCTCCTGCATTTGCGTAGACAACTCCTGCATCTCGGGAGGAGCCAACCGATACGGCGCCTTAGCTATCGGAGCCGCACCAGGATTGAGGTCAATCCTGAACTCCACCTGTCGCTTCGGAGGTATCCCAGGAAGCTCCTCTGGGAAAACATCTGCAAAATCTTGAACCACCAGAACCTCGCTCACTGTCGCCTTACCCGCCTCCCGGGTATCCATCACATACGCGACATACCCTGCGCATCCTTGCTGAAGATAGCGCCTAGCCCTCGCTGCTGAACATACATTGGGTCCGCCCTGTGGCCTCTCGCCATGAATCACTAACTCTCCCCCTCCTGGGGTCCTGACTCGCACCAGCTGTTGTGCACAATTTATCACCGCCCCATTAGGGCTCAACCAATCCATGCCTATAATCACCTTGTTCCCACACAACGGAATGAGAACCAAGTCTACCAAGTAGCGCTCCTCAAACAAACGCAATACGCAATCTCGAAATACCATCGATGCTCGCACCGATCGATCATCAGCAATCTCCACCTTTAAAGGGCAATCTAACTTGCCCGACGACTCAGGAAACTTCTTGCTAAGCGCAAGTGAAACAAATGATCGGGATGCACCCGAGTCAAACAACACCTGAACTGGGATGTCGTTCACATGGAACGATCCCGTCACCACATCGGGTGCGGCGCGTGCCTCCTCGGTAGTCAGCTGGAATGCCCGGCTCCTCACCACTGGAGCCTCTGCCTTGCCCTGCCGGTCATCCGTGATCCGCAGGGTCGTTGGAGCTGGCGCCTTCACTGACGCTGAAACTGTCAACTGAGGGAAATTGGCCTTCTTGTGGCCCCTCTGGTTGCAATGGAAACATAGCAACTCAGATGTCTGTATAGCCGCAACAGGAGTAGTACAATCCCTGCTAAAGTGCCCGACCTTGCCGCACTTGTAGCAGCCTGCTGATCCCATCCGACATGCTTCCTCATGTGTCCTGCCGCATTTCCCGCAGCGGCCCGGTCCCCCTTGGCCTTTCGGCCTCCCATCTGATCCCTTGGGCTTCTTCCCTGAAGCCCCAACCGCCTGCCCCGCCTCTGCTTTCCTTTTCTGGATGTGCTCTAAATCGATCTCCCTTTCCCTCGCCCTGGCAATCATGGAGTCCAAGGTAGGGCAAGCTGAAAAGCTAACATGCTCCCGGATGTCAGCCCGTAGCATGTCATGATAACGGGTCCTCTTCATATCCTCATCACCCGCATACTGGGGCACCAACAAAGCCCTCTCTCGGAACTTGGCGGTGATCTCCGCCACAGTCTCCGTCGTCTGCCTCATATCCAAGAACTTCCTGGCCAACTGCTGAAGCTAGACAGCTGGCGCGAACTCCGCCCTGAACCTGGTCGAAAAGTCCGACCAGGTCATAGTCTCGACAGCCGAGGCTCCCAATGTGTCCCCCACGGACTCCCACCAATCCCTAGCTCGGTCTCGTAAACACCCCGCTGCGAACCTCACCTTCGACCCCTCAGGACAGAAGCTAATCATCTGTGCAGACTCAATGTCGGCAATCCATCGCCTGGCGGCAATGGGGTCTTTCGCCCCGTGAAAATCCGGTGCACCACTGCCCCTGAAGTCCTTGAAGGACAGTGTGCGAGATCCCGACTGGCTAGATGCCATATCACTCCTGAATTCCCAAAGGCGATCCTCCATCAACTCGATGATCCCTTCATTGATCGACCCAAAGATGATGGGGGTCGACTCAAGGATGCCTCTGGTAATCTCTGACGCGATGAACTCGCGTAGTCCCTCATCTACCGGCTCGGAACCTGATCCCAAACCTGACCCCTCTCCTGAACCGCCATCTATCGGCCTCGATCGAAGTACCACCATTCTGTAATACATAATAACAATCATTAGTGATACTGATACTTCCTGAGGGATCACAACTACTTACAAGTTCCCTGGTCTTATCTTGGCTTTCCTTGGTTCGGGTACGGATCCTCTGCTTTCAGTAGTATGGGCCCATACTACCTTCCACATCTATCCGTACCTTCTTCAAGGACTGCCTTGACTCCACCAGATCCCTTCCACTACGGCTGATCACTGCTATACTTATCCTAGGCTTGCCCTAGGGAAATCTCAGGCTCCACCCTACCAGGTCCTCAGTTGCTGAAGGCCTCTTAGTAGTGCCAATTAACCATTACCTAAATACCATCACATGTGGTGAGGCTCGGATAATCCTTTGAGTAACAGGCTCATCCCTACAACGGTTAGATTCAAACGAGAGTTGCGTAATAGGGCTAGATCCAGCACTCTAATATTATTCAACCCTGATCACATGTGACGTGACGTATTCACCTAATGGCTAACTCCCATCATTCAGAGTCCCACGAAGCACAAAGCAAGCAGCATTCGAACTAAGGGAACAATCTCAATCAACTCTATCTGCTTACAGGAACTGTACTAGCATACAATGCTAAGCTCATACCATCAGGCATAACCTAATCAGGCTATCCTACTTGCTGTCTACTCAATACTAGCATGCAATTCTCATACGGCTGAAACACATAAAGCAGGCACATAAGGCATCACTCCTAGATCCTTAGTCCTATTCTAGCATGTTGTTCCATAAAAGCTGATAAACATAACATAAACTTGTATGGGTACTTTGGGGAATACTTACTTGAGCTCGGCCGGTCGTGCACATCACACACTTCGTTCTTTCTCAAAATTCTTTTCTCAATTTTTAGAAAACATTTTCTTTAGAAAATCTTTTAATCCCTCGATTTGAGTCCAGACACCCCCGAAGGTGTATCCGAATCCCTCAAACCAGGGCTCTGATACCAACTTGTAACGACCCAATTTTCACGTCCAAAAATTTCGTTTTTAAAATATTACTTTAGAAAACATCACAATTAAAACATTGCTTAATTAAACCATTCACAACGAAAACCAAACTTGAAATCCATAATAGTTAAACAATCAAAATGTTAGAGTATCAATCCCAGGATAAACTCATAAATGTGGAAACAAGGAGTGTGTGTGATGAGCCGTTACCGTGCCTGCTCCTTCCCCTTGGCTGAAGAGGTACCTGAAACAACAACTGAAAAACGTAAGCACAAAGCTTAGTGAGTTCCCCCATAGTACCACATACCATCCAAGCATATAACATACCACATTCAGCTAGGAGTTACGGGCCTCGCCCACACTCATGAAGATACGGGCCCTGCCCACACTTCGCTAGCCGGGAGATACGGGCCTCGCCCACACTCTACTATCTGGGAGATACGGTCCTAGCCCACACTCCACCCTCGGAGAGATACGGGCCTTGCCCACACTCAACCGCTAACCCATAACATACAAGTATCACACAGACAACAAGTACGGACAACTCTAGCATACTGGCATGTATATCATAATCGACTAAACCAAGAGATACGGGCTCGGCCCACACTCTCGTGCTAACATTTCGTCTACATGGGTCGGCCTTGGTGCCTTAGACCCGTTCCTACTGGGAGGAGAACTCACCTCGAAGTAGCTGATGGGCTGTGTGGGAATTGACTGTCTACTGCTGCCGCTGCTCCGGAAATCCCCCGGCTGTAATTCCCACAATATACTCAATCAAACACTACTAACTGCCCTTTGGGTAAAATGACCATTTTACCCCTAATCATGCCCTAAGTCAAAGTTAGAGTCAACTTTCAGTTGACCCGACTCGCCGAGTTGGCTCTCCAACTCGCCGAGTCCCTACCCAAACGATTATCCTGAATCCCGTTTCTACTCGTCGAGTTAGGCGATGACTCAACGAGTTCTCCTTCTCAACTGATATTCAAGTCCTTCATCCTACTCGCCGAGTTGTATGAACAACTCGCCGAGTTCGTCTTCATCCGATGAACACTTATGCTAAGACTCGCCGAGTTGTATGAACAACTCGCCGAGTCTGTTCTTGATCTAAGAAGATTGCCTTGAACTCGCCGAGTCAGGGCATTGACTCGCCGAGTTCCTCCATGGATGAGTTTGGCTTCCAACTCACTGAGTCACACCCCGTGACTCATTACTCACACTCGACACAACGAAAAGGGGACAACTCGGAGACTCTCGAGCAGACTTGCCGAGTCAGATGAATCGACTCACCGAGTCGTCGCCATGCAGTCACTATATACACGATTTTGCTCGATTCCAGTCCATGCCATTCACAGATCTGGATTCCTAGAGCATGAATGACACGTAAAGTTTCCAACTTTACGTGTAGATACTCACCAATGAGGGATTTAGGGCTCAAAATGCCTTAAAAGGGGTAGATCTAGGGTGAACAAGCAACATGGGTCCATAAAGGCAACGGATCTGAGCTCCTGGAGCTCAATCATGCCTAGATCTAAAGGCCATTCAACTTATTACGAATTATATTGCACATACAAGCTTGGGGAAGGGCTCAAGAAAGACTTAATGGAGTAATAAGCATAGAATCAGAGGGAAAACGGGTTATACCTCAAAGGAATCACTGAGAGAACACTAAGATGCTTGGCTTCCTTCCCTTCCTCTTGATCTACTCCACTTCCTTCTCAAATCCTTCAAGAACACACAAAAATGCTTCAACTCTCAAGGAAATAAGCTTTGAACGAGGGTTGGAAGCTCTGAGGGTGAATGGGGGCTGGCTTGGGGCGGACATGAGGCTTAAATAGGGTGCAAACCCCTGAAACTTAGGGTTTCATCCAACAGCGGTGACTCGCCGAGTCCAGAATATGGACTCGCCGAGTCGCCAACTTAAACATGTCCCGGGTCCCGACTCTACTCGACGAGTCGGACCTATGACTCGCCGAGTCCAAGGCTAAAAGAAAAGAGAATACTCAAATAAGATTTACGTACCAGGAACCAGGTGCTACACCCTGGGTACGCCCAGCGTACCCAGGCGAGTCCGCGTCCAAAATAAGCGCATGAGTACGCGCAACGTACTCATTTGCTTCAAGAACTCTCTCTCAAGGGACCACTCTTGACAACTTGACATAATGGAAGGGTTAAATAGCTTACCTGAATTTCGGGATGTTACATTTTTTAGCCATGTTTCGCTAATTGAAATGTGTAATTAAGGTAATGGTTGAAGTTCTACAAGGCGTGGTGGTAAGGGAGTCACCATATCAGTTTTGATGGGCTTTGTATTCAACGAGGGATTTAAGGTTATTTGCTAAGCAGCTAAATATATTTGTATGGAGACTAATGTTTTTTTTTTCAAAAAAAGTTTAGAGTTAGCAATCTATTTTTTGTCTGACTTATGGTGTATGGGGTGAATCAACTGATCATATTTTTTTTCAAGTGTAAAATGGCAATGGCAGTGTGGTCATTAGTTGCCTAGCAGTAAGTGGCGAGTTGAAAACAGAAAACCACATGGTTCACTAATTTTTATATATATTAGTTTTTTAGAAATTCAAAGATTTTTATAGGTAAGATAAGTCATAAATTTTTTTAAAATTGATCCCTAAAAATTTTTTATAGAAATTTTAGATAAATTAAAAGAATTAGATGGATCCTAGGACCCACCTTTCTTATACATAACCTCGCGGGTGGTGTGGGGTGACACTCGTGCTTTCATCTTCAATCAAAAAATGGTTATCTTGGGTGAGTGATCAAAATTTGATTCCGGCTAAGAGAATACTATTAGAAGAGATTGTTGTCATTTCGTGGTTGATGGCTTGATGCTTTGGAGATTTTGAAATTGAGTAATCTTTGATGGGGTTCAAATTAAAAAAGTTCATTATATGATAGTATTGTTTTAAAGTCTTCTTATAGGTTAAAATATTTAACTTCCAAACCCGATGTGCTTTGGAATGCTTGGCTAATGAACCCTTTGTAATTTATTTTTTTTTATTTTTATTTTTTTTTAACTCTAGCAATTTGCTAGAATTATGAATATATTGGTAGTTGTTCAAAAAAAAAATGAAATGCCAAAAATTGTCTGAAACATATGAAATAAACATCACACATGGATCCGTAGACAAGTTGGAATGAAATTCTTTTACTCTTCATATTTAGCACTATTATGCACCACATACAAGTAAAGTGTTCATTTCAGATTATAAGACACTTTGGATCTTTCCATCAATAGACAAAATTATATAAGCGTTAAATACACATGACTCGAATATGGAACCTCTTAAATAAAATCTAAGTGAGTATTGTACATTAAAAAGAAGATCATATTATAGGTAGTTAGATAATTATTTTCTCTAATTAGGCGTTAATCTTACTTATTTCAGTGTGGTGTTTCTTTTGGTTTGTGGGGAGAGAGACGTGGGTGGGTGTAATAGAAACCGACCTGCCTAAATGTTGGTATTCATATGAACCGTCTTGATTCAACATGGTTCCGACTTCCGAGTTCAAAAAAAGATTCTTCCACGGCCAAGCAAATATAATCAATACCTTTTTATTTTTATTTTTTTTATCAAATAGAGAGAACCTAACTTTTTTAAACACCAAAATTTTTCTAGGCTTCAAAATCACCCCAAAGCAGTGAGTAAACCATTGTGTTCTTATGCTTATCGCCTCTTTTGCTATGATTAGAGTCTTTAAGCATATGAGAGATCTCCAATTCTCCATCCTAGTAATTGGGGCCTTCGGTAAAATATTGTTCCATGAGTAAGTTCAATTCCAAAAAGTGTTTGGCAAAATCACAATCAAAATATATGTGTTCAACTTCATCAATCCCTACGTCGTAAAAGAGGCATAAGGTGGAATAAATATTAATACATTTATGGGCTAAGTTAGAGACTAACGAGATGTAGTTTAAGAGAAGGTACCACATAAAACAATTTACCTTTAAGCGAATCAAATTAAACAACCTGAAATGGATAAGGTGGTCATAAAAACAACTCGATCAACAATTTTCTAAGAGAATGCACCCAAAACTTCCTTAAAAAATCATTGTTCCATCTACATGAGTCTAAGGTTATAAGAGACCTTAAAGAGGGTAATATAGGTCATAAGAGTAGTCAATTCATGTGATTTTGTACCACTTCTTGGTCCCCTTTCCTTGTTCCAGCAAAACATCATTTCAACAATACAACAACATTGTTTCTCGAATTAACCTTGTAAAAAATGATGCAATTTTTTATTGATTCAATAGAATAAAAGGATGCATATTTGTTGTAACATCTAATTCTATGGATTGCTTTTAAAGTATTAAATTAGAATTATTAAGTTTTCGTGGGTTTTCTCTGGGTAGCGACGCGACCGATTTAGAGGTCATGTTGCGAGGAGTTCGCATTGTGGCCTTTAGTGAAGCTCTTATCGCGAAGGGCTTAACAGGCCAAACCCTAGAAGCCTCAAGATTTAGGCTTATTTAAAAGCACTAACTCTAGGGTTTCGCCATATTCAACTTCTACCTCCTTAAGAACATCTCCAATGAAACCCTAGCCTCCCTTGAAGTAGGTGGAGCTCATTCTCTCTCCTAAATCCATTTTTGGTGTTGTTTTGTGACACTTTCTAATATGTTTGTATGTGCTTCATTGTCTTTATGACACCTCCTAAATCTATTTTTGGTGTTGTTTTGTGACACTTTCTGATATGTCTGTATGTGCTTAATTGTCTTTATGACACTTGCTGATATGTCTATATATGCTTGATTGACTTTGTGACACTTGCTGATATGTATGCATTTGCTTGATTGTCTTTGTGACACTTGTTGATATTTTGTATGTGCTTGATTGTCTTTTTGACACTTGTTGTAACGTCCGTGTTTCTAGGCTAGGCATTAATGTTGATGTAATAGTCTAGGTTAACCTTTGTAACTCGTTTCAAAATAATAAGAATGCATTGTTTGAGTATTATGTGTTTTATGCATGATTGTGTGACTTAAATGAATTAAGAACAAGAATAAGCGTAATAATAAAATATTAGATAAGTACGATATCTATGAAGAAAGTTGTAGTGGGTGACGAGGATTCCGAAATTATAAAGAACGCCGAAATCCGAGTTATAACGAAGAAGTTATGACATGTCGAAGTTTCGCGACATAACCGATACGACACTGTGTGACATAAATAGTGAATTTACGATAGAGCAATAATTAGCCTTAGTAATTTAATTGAAAGTCGTAGAATACGTTAAACCGAGAGCGTCCATATAAAGAACGTCTAAATCTGACTTCATATGAGGAAGTTATGATTTTTCTAAGTTTCGACTTAGCAGTATGCAACCCAAAGTTCGGATTTGAGATCGAGTGATTTCTAGCCGAAACAATCTAAACGAGAATCGAAGATCTCGTCGATAGTAGTGCAACGGAGGAAAGACAGACGAAAACGGACGTCAGATAAAGAAGTTATGAATTTCTAAAAAAGTTTTCCTGTCCCGACCTACTAAAAATAATATAATAAAAATAAATTCAAAATTAGCTGATGGAGTCTAAACGAAAGTTGTAGAGCATAGTCTCACCTACGCGTCGATATAAAGACCGTCAAAAACGGAGCTCATATGCAGAAATTATGAATTTTTGAAGTTTTTAAATAAATAAAATAAATAAATAAAAATATTAATTCGGAGCTTATCCGAAGTCGTGATGCATCCGGTCTGATCCACCCAGTACGCCCAGCGTACATGTCGACAGTGGAGTACGCCCAGTTTACTCTTTGAGTACACCCAACGTAAATCGGGGTTCAGCCCCTTTAAATAGAACTCGAGGGCTGCCGATCTTTTTGCTAATTTTCCACTTATTCACCCTTTTTCTTTCTTCTACTTGGCAAGAAATACCCCCCGAAGCCCCGGTATCATCCCGAGACCCAAAGCAAGTCCCAAAGCCCCGAAGATCCCGAGAAATAGAGTTGTCGAGCCGAAACTCTGTGTAACGACCCAATTTTCACGTCCAAAAATTTCGTTTTAAAACATTACTTTAGAAGACATTAATAATTAAAACATTGTTTGATCCAACCATGATACAACGTAAACCGTGTCTAAAAGTCAAATCATACAACCAATCAAAATATCAGAGTATAAATCCCAGAGAATCTCGTAAATAAGGAAACCAGAGAGTGTGTGTGTGACATGCTGCTACCGCGCCGACTCCTTTCCCCTAGCTGAGGAGGTACCTGAAACCAAAACTGAAAACTGTAAGCACAAAGCTTAGTGAGTTCCCCCACCGTACCACATACCAAATAATCTCATAACATACATATATTGTCAGGCATGTCTGGGTGCCCGACCTACCCTTTCGGCCCTCTCGACCGGACATTGCCTAGCATATCTGGGTGCTGGCCTCCCCTTCGTTCCTTTCGACCGGATACTGCCTAGCATATATGGGTGCTGGCCTCCCCTTCGGTCCTACCGACCGGATACTGCCTAGCATATCTGGGTGCTGGCCTCCCCTTCGGTCCTACCGACCGGATACTGCCTAGCATATCTGGGTGCTGGCCTCCCCTTCGGTCCTACCGACCGGATACTTCGGGGACTATCTCCCCCTACTGTCACTAGCACATAGCATCATATCATACTAGCACATAACATAACACAGGCAATACCTAGATGAATATCACAGAGACAAACATCTACAAATAACTCCTACTGGTGGGTCGGCATTGTGGCCGTAGACCCACCGCTACTGGAAGGTAACTCACCTCGAAGTAGCTGCTGATCTGATCGGGAACTGACTGCCTACTGCTGCTGCTGCTGCTCCGGAAATCCTCCGGCTGCAATTCCCACAACATACTCAATCAAACACTGCTCGCCGACCTTTGGGTAAAATGACCATTTTACCCTTGACCATGCCCTAAGTCAAAGTCAGAGTCAACTTTCAGTTGACCCGACTCGCCGAGTTGGCTTTCCAACTCGCCGAGTCCCTACCCAAACGATTGCCCTGAATCCCGATCCTACTCGTCGAGTTAGGCGACGACTCGACGAGTTCACCTTCTAAACCGATATTCAAGTCCTTCATCCTACTCGACGAGTTGTATGAACAACTCGTCGAGTTCATCTTCATCCGATGGACACTTATGCTAAGAATCGCCGAGTTGTATGAACAACTCGCCGAGTCCATCTTCATCCGAAGAACACTTATGCTGCGACTCGCCGAGTTGTATGAACAACTCGCCGAGTCTGTTCTTGATCTAAGGAGATTGCCTTGAACTCACCGAGTCAGGGCATTGACTCGCCGAGTACCTCCATAGATGAGTTCAGCTTCCGACTCACTGAGTCACACCCCGTGACTCACTGCTCACTCGACACTACGAAAAGGGGACAAACTCGGAGACTCGCGAACAGACTCGCCGAGTCATATGAACGACTCGCCGAGTCGTTGCCATGAACCCATTAAATACACAGATTTGCTTGATTCCGGTCCATGCCATTCACAGATCTGGACTTCTAGGACACGAATCACACGTAAAGTTTCCAACTTTACGTGTGGATATTCACCAATATGGATTTTAGGGCTCAAAATGTCTCAAAAGGGTAGATCTAGGGTGAACAAGCAACATGGGGCCATAAAGCTAACAGATCTGAGCTCCTGGAGCTCAATCTTGCCTAGATCCAGAGGCCAAACATCTTAATACGACATATAATGTACATACAAGCTTGGGGATTTGTCCAAGAAAGACCTAAATGAAGTACTAAGCATGGAATCATGGGGAAAACGGGTTATACCTCAAAGGAACTGCTGGAAGAACACAATAATGCCTGGATGGCTTCCCTTCTTCTGGATCTACTTCCTTCCTCCTTCAAAACCTTCAAAAGCACACAACAAAGCTTCAATTCTTCAAAGAACAAGCATAAACGAGGGTTGGGAGCTCTGGGGAGAGAATGGGGGCTGGCCTGGGGCGGATAAGTCGCTTAAATAGGGTGCAAACCCCTGAAACTTAGGGTTTCATCCAACAGCTGTGACTCGCCGAGTCCATGATATGGACTCGCCGAGTCGCCAACTTAAACGTGTCCCGGGTCCCGCATCCACTCGGCGAGTCGGACCTATGACTCGCCGAGTCCAAGGCTAAAAGAAGGGAAATACTCAAATAAGATTTACGTACTAGGAACTGGGTGCTACACTCTGCCCGCGAGAAGCCCGGTTTTTGGAAGATATCCTGGTTTCATCGAAGATTATCATTTTAAGAATCGTAGTGTTGTCCGAGCATTGTCTTATCAAGTGAGTGTGTAGTTGCTTTCTTCTAACACATAGATATGAATTATTTCTCTATAAAATACGTGCTATTTCTTTATATATTATCTGTTATTTGGAATGAGTATTGAATGAATATATTATACTGGTTTTAAGTTGTGTATGAATGTATATATATTTTTTATCTACAAAAATGTTGGGTAAAGCATGGGTAGATAGTTGATGTGTGATGAAATAAAATTGATGAAAGACCTCGATGTTGTTATTGATCTAGTCATCTAGCAGAGTATGGATGACAACCACATACTCTTTCTAGACAGTCTAGTGGAACGCTGACAGGTTCATAACCTGTATGTGTTGTGAACGATGTGTTCACCGGTGTACTCTATCCCCCTCATGGTTGCCTTTAGGACATCTATTGTCGAGGAAACCCCTTTACAGTAATGTCCGTCCCGATTAAAATCCTAGATTAGGTCCCTTGTAATAGTTGTTGTCATAGGGACGTAAAGTGAGGATAACGGGAATGGGTAATCTGGTTATTGTTGGACAGTGAAAATTAAATATAATTATTTATTGTGGGTTGAAAACTCTATATGCTCACCAGGCTCCCAAGCCTGACCCACTCAGGTTCTTTGTATTACAGGTAGTGGCGCGAGAGCATAAGTTGGACAACTTGTGAAGATATTATGTTTATAGGTCCGTAGTTGTATATAATAGTTGTAAGGCTTATAATGTGTCGTTTATGCTTTTAGTCTATATCGGAACATGACATCCCGAGTTTTGTTATATATAAAAATACATTTCTTTAAGGAATGCTTTGATAAAACTTTTATTTGTCATATTTTGTTTTGGGAACAAATTCCGCAACTCTTTTAATCAAAGGATTACTTTGAAAATTATTTTAAAAGCATAAATTAAATCAGTCTTTTCTGGCCGTGATTTTGGGGATGTCACACTTGTTGATATGTTTGTATGTGCTTGATTGTTTTGTGGCTATTGCTGATATGACTATACATTTTATGTGTGTAGGGTTGATTCAAACCTGACAAAGCTACATGTTGTTATATAGAGTCATCATGGACCCGAGGTTGATACAAACCCGCCAAAGCTACATGTTGTTATATAAAGTCATTATGGACGGGGTTGATACGGACTCGGCACGACTACGTACTGTTATATACATATAGGTTGTATGTGGTATTTTGGGGAACTCACTAAGCTTTGTGCTTACGGTTTCAGGTACTTTCGATTCTAAAGGGAATAACCCGACATGAGTGCACTGCATCGCCCACAGCTTCCTTATTCACTACTTATGATTTTTACTATGATGTTTACATGATGTAATCACTTGATTGGTCTTTTTAACAACTTAATTGTATGGATTATTGTTTTAAAAAATTTTACTCTGAATTTTTGGGACGTTATAAATCAATAGTGCGGAACAGTTCAAAATCATAAAACGAATTCGATGCAATCAAGTCGTGCTCATCCTCATACTGTCAAAAGACCTACAACATTTAAACTTAAAATCGTAAGCACAAAGTTTAATGAGTTCCCCAAGATACCACATACCAATACAAGTATCTCTTAACATACATGCATAATGAGCCTTACCCATAGGCATCGCCTAATAATATAACTGGTCTCACACAATGGGCCTCGCCCAATATGCATAACGGGTCTTACCCAATGGGCCTCGCTAACATACATAACAAACATGCAAGTGTCCCAAAGACAGTTTAACATCTTACATTGTATAGTGAGAAGACTCACCTGAATCAAGATTTGAATCCGACCACTAGAAATTCCAAAGAATCAGCTATATGAACCGCCTAAACCAATCACAAGCTAAACCTCAAACTTTAGCTCATAGCCTCCCAAGTTTAACCAAAAGTCAAACTGGTAAAAAAAAGTCAACGGTAGACCCACCATGCCGTGGCCAACCCCATAGCCGCGTTGTGGTAACTAAACGACAAAACAAACGTGGCTAAACCTCGCCACCATGCCACGACCACCCACTCACCTCAGCGTGGTGAGCATCCAAAATAACTTAATGGATTAAGCACTTAACTCTTAACCTCAAGAGCTCAAGAGCTCATATTTGATTCTTTTAAAGGTCTTAATGGATAAAGCTTCCAACTTTATCCATTATGACACCACAATAAGCCAAGATATAAAACCATAAGTCCATAAAATGTCCCATAACTCACTTCTCTTCAATCATGGAGTAAAGAGAGATCTTGCACGCACTCCTTACTCCATCAAATGACCAAATACAAACCCATACAACAATCCAAAACTCAAGAGTTTTTCAAACTCTATGGAACAAGCCTCAAAGGGACCAAAGCTCGATAAAATGGACCAACACACCAAATACTCATAGATGTAATGATGAAACACCATAAAGCTTGAATCTTTAATACTTATAAGGGACCAGAAGTAGAATGAGAATTGAATACTGTTGGGTGCATTTCATGTACCCATTTTGTAGCTTTATTTCATAAAATTACATTGCATATAGGCTTAAACTCATGCATTTTGCATGTTTTTCGGGATTTTTCATGAGGCAATTTCATTCACATACTTTTGTGATATTTCAACGACTTTTGGAGGTAGGATCTTGTTAGAGGCGGTAAATAAGATTTGCGGACAAAATTTCGGGACTTGCGGGGCACCGAGGAGCAAGATATCAAAGAAATGAAGATTTTGGCTTTACAGAGATTCACACAGCCATGTAAAGGCAAGCCTTGCGTTTACATGGGCCGTGTAAATGTAGATTTCTGTGCAGTATATTTTAGCGTTTACGCGGGCCGTGTAAATGACAGTGTTAATTTACGCGGGCCGTGTAAACGTAAACGTGAGTTTTAAAGCATTTTTTCATCTTTCTTAAAGGGGGGAACCGGCTTTTTACTAAGGGGTCGACTTTTGGAGTAGAGAAGGCGATTTTCTTGAGGATTTTGAAGTTGATTAACACTTGGGAACATTTGATTTCATTTTGTAAGAACTTTAATTTCATTTTCTAGATTTGTGATCTTGTTCTAGTCATGAGTGGCTAGAACCCTAGATTCTCCAACTTTATGTCTTGACTTCTAGTTGTGATTTCAATCATATGACTTGATGTTTTCTTTCAATTTTCTATCTAGTGAATTTGATTTTGTTTCAATCGAATGTTTTGATTCTAATTGTGATTCTTATTGTCCATTTGAATTAGGGTTAGATCATTCAAGTTATCTAATTGCAAAATCCGTAATTGTTTTGTAAATTGGACTAGGTAACAAGCACTAAACTGATTTCTATTGAATGAATTTAGTGTAAATCTTATTCACACATTCTTATGCTCCCGGGCTTATGAGGAGTATTGAGTGTTGTTGGGAACATTCACATAAAGTTTAATGCAATCTTTCAACCTAATTCTAAGACCTTGTTTAGATTAGATTGGTAAGGTTATGATTAATCAAAGAGAATATTTTGGTTAATCAATGTGGTGAATGGGAGGTGCTAGATCTTTTTAGCGTTTCCATGTACCAATTTAGATTGAATTGAACAAATATCATTTCATCCTTGGAATCACATTGCTAATTTGTCTTGCATGGAGTTGGAGTCCTTAAAAATCTTGAATCTACTTCATTAAATCAATCATTTACTTGTTTCTTTATTCTATAGTTTAAATCATTGTTTATAAATTCCCCCCATTGTGTGACCATTTTTGTACCTTATGCAAAAATGTATAAACACTTGTCCCGTGTCTTTGTGGATCGACCCTACTTACCTTGTAATACATTATTAGTGCATAGTAGTAGTGTTTAAGGAGTCATTTGTACCCTTTATTTGTTGGGTTTGACACGCCTAACAAATTGGCGCCGTTGTCGGGGACACGGTGTTACTAATTGTTTATGTCAAGCATTTTGTGAGCAGGTGCTTTAAAAAAAAAGTCAAGTAGAAGATAAGTTTTCAATTGAAGGAAGTGGAGAGAAGGTTAATGTGTTGTAAAGGCCCACCTACTTAGAACAAAGCACATTCAGGGGCCAAGTAGAGCCAACGACTTAAAACAAGGGCAGCTAACCGGGAGGCAACCCGGGGTTATTTTTGTCCTTTCTTTTAAAACTTTTTAGTCTTTGGTAAATTTCAATTTTTTTTATGTCCCAAATGGTTTTAACTTATTTTTTATGCCTAGAAAATGAATCTATGGCTCCAAAAATACTTCACAAATAGCTTGGGGACAATGAAGAGGAGGTTCACACCATAATTGCGAGGCTCCAAGAACGATTCAGTAAATTCTTTCCATATCTTTAATCGTTCATATTTTACTTAAAATTCAATTGGTTTGCATTTGTGACTGTTTTGGACCCATTCCCAACCCAGCTACCATCCTCCACCATCCGGCTCTCAATAGGTCGGCTATGCCTCTCTCCAAGCATCGAGGACGATGCTTATTTTAAGCTTGGGGAGGGGCATCCATCCATGCATAAATCTCGTTGCATGTAGTTTTGTACATATTGCATTAATTTTCATTTCATTTTCTTTTTCACTTTTTTTCTGCATAGAAAATTATTCAAAAACCAAAAGATTTTCTTTCTATTCTAATTTTTATTATTTTCTTTGCATCTAAATTTTTGCATTGCATTCATTGCACAATAAAAAAGACGATCCAATCCCAAGCAACCGAATATTTTCAAAAAAGTTGAGCTGGTAAGTGAGTCATGTGCCTTGAGATTGGCTTGCTCTTTTTATTGAAAAATCTAAAAGCAAGTTAATCGCACACGAACAACACATCTCCCGAAGCTACTTGTGCAAAACAGAAAGTGAGAAGATTGTCAACATTTGAGCAAAACAGTAGGTATGAGTCAATTCTTTGGGAGATATGATTGGTCTTATGAGTAGTAAATACTCAATTGAACTTAAAATGTCAAATTCAAAAAAAAATCATAAAAAGAATACAAATTTCAGTGTCCCGAGCCTTCCAGCGCTCTAAAAAGTCCTTTCTACTCATTCCCTTTTATATACCCTGCTTGGGGACATAGTTTCCAACTAGACCTACGGGTCTTTGCATGTTGACTTCAGTCCCCCAAAAAATGTCTAGAAATCTCTCACGGTAATAGACCGTGAGATGTCCCGCATTAGAAAAGTCAAGGACAAAAAATATAAAGAAATAAGCCAAATAAAAAATTAATAAGAGTGTGATGTGTTATCTTAGTTAGATATAAATAAATAAATAAATAAAATAATTAAAAAATATATATATTTATTAAGTTAATCTGTGACCTTTGGGACTCAAACAAGTAAACTCTAAGGGGTGTTCAACACTTAATCGCCTAAAGCTAAATTGTTTGGGACTGATTGGGTTGAAAGTTCGCTACACGGGTTCCATAGAAAGTCATGTACTTAATAATAACAAATAAAGCTAATTTGTGGCATTTGAGGTTCGGGCAAGTAAACCCGCGGGATATTTTTAAATCTAACACACTAAGGTCATTTGATTTGGATGTGTTGGTTGAAAACCCGTTACATGGATGTCAAAAAAAGTCATGAGCTTTATTTGTAGGAAAATGTAATTAGGAAGTTTGTACATATTTGTGTTTATAGTTAATTGTATAGTATGTTTAGGAAAAAATATTTGGCTGCCAAAAGATTCCCTTGGACTTGGATTTCAATTTATGACATTGGGACTGAATGTTAATTACTTTGACCGGAGTAAGTGGTTTGAAACTTGTAACCAAGTTGGGTAAATATTAGGGAATTTTTAGAAAAGATTTTTTTTTCAGAAAAAGATTGTTGTTGATCAACAAATAGCTGGTGTCGGTCATTGTTATAATTTGTGAAACAAAGATGATTGAGCATGTTTTGTCACATACAATTTCACGAGAGTAAGACCATAATTTGTTCCATTAATTGACTTGTTGATATTGAGAGGGAATAAGTGTGGTGATCTTTGATTCTGTTGAGTTGTATTAGGGAGTGGCTAAGGTCTTATTTCTATTGTTATATAATATTTAGAGACTAAAGCCAAGTTGACTCAAGGCACGACAAGTACATTCTCAATTATGGTACAAAACAGGGTTAATTGGGTTGGATATATTTTTTTTATGTTTGTTTTGATTTCTTGCATCAAGTTTCAAAAAAGTTTTAACTTTGATTTTCTTTTCTTCTCTTTTATTTTATTTTCTCCGATTTAAATTTTCTTGTTCTTTCTTGAGGACAAGAAAGGTTTAAGTTTGGGGAGATTTGTTGGGTGCATTTCATGTACCGATTTTGTAGCTTTATTTCATAAAAGTACATTGCATATAGGCTTAAACTCATGCATTTTGCATGTTTTTCGGGATTTTTCATGAGGCAATTTCATTCACATACTTTTGTGATATTTCAGGGACTTTTGGAGGTAGGATCTTGTTGGAGGCGGTAAATAAGATTTGCAGACAAAATTTCAGGACTTGCGGGGCACCGAGGAGCAAGATATCAAAAAAATGAAGATTTTGGCTTTACAGAGATTCACACAGCCATGTAAAGGCAAGCCTTGCGTTTACACGGGCCATGTAAACGTAAATTTCTGCGCAGTATATTTTAGCGTTTATGCGGGCCGTGTAAATGACAGTGTTAATTTACGCGGGCCGTGTAAACGTAAACGTGAGTTTTAAAGCATTTTTTCATCTTTCTTAAAGGGGGGAACCGGCTTTTTACTAAGGGGTCGACTTTTGGAGTAGAGAAGGCGATTTTCTTGAGGATTTTGAAGTTGATTAACACTTGGGAACATTTGATTTCATTTTGTAAGAACTTTAATTTCATTTTCTAGATTTGTGATCTTGTTCTAGTCATGAGTGGCTAGAACCCTAGATTCTCCAACTTTATGTCTTGACTTCTAGTTGTGATTTCAATCATATGACTTGATGTTTTCTTTCAATTTTCTATCTAGTGAATTTGATTTTGTTTCAATCGAATGTTTTGATTCTAATTGTGATTCTTATTGTCCATTTGAATTAGGGTTAGATCATTCAAGTTATCTAATTGCAAAATCCGTAATTGTTTTGTAAATTGGACTAGGTAACAAGCACTAAACTGATTTCTATTGAATGAATTTAGTGTAAATCTTATTCACACATTCTTATGCTCCCGGGCTTATGAGGAGTATTGAGTGTTGTTGGGAACATTCACATAAAGTTTAATGCAATCTTTCAACCTAATTCTAAGACCTTGTTTAGATTAGATTGGTAAGGTTATGATTAATCAAAGAGAATATTTTGGTTAATCAATGTGGTGAATGGGAGGTGCTAGATCTTTTTAGCGTTTCCATGTACCAATTTAGATTGAATTGAACAAATATCATTTCATCCTTGGAATCACATTGCTAATTTGTCTTGCATGGAGTTGGAGTCCTTAAAAATCTTGAATCTACTTCATTAAATCAATCATTTACTTGTTTCTTTATTCTATAGTTTAAATCATTGTTTATAAATTCCCCCCATTGTGTGACCATTTTTGTACCTTATGCAAAAATGTATAAACACTTGTCCCGTGTCTTTGTGGATCGACCCTACTTACCTTGTAATACATTATTAGTGCATAGTAGTAGTGTTTAAGGAGTCATTTGTACCCTTTATTTGTTGGGTTTGACACGCCTAACAAATTGGCGCCGTTGTCGGGGACACGGTGTTACTAATTGTTTATGTCAAGCATTTTGTGAGCAGGTGCTTTAAAAAAAAAGTCAAGTAGAAGATAAGTTTTCAATTGAAGGAAGTGGAGAGAAGGTTAATGTGTTGTAAAGGCCCACCTACTTAGAACAAAGCACATTCAGGGGCCAAGTAGAGCCAACGACTTAAAACAAGGGCAGCTAACCGGGAGGCAACCCGGGGTTATTTTTGTCCTTTCTTTTAAAACTTTTTAGTCTTTGGTAAATTTCAATTTTTTTTATGTCCCAAATGGTTTTAACTTATTTTTTATGCCTAGAAAATGAATCTATGGCTCCAAAAATACTTCACAAATAGCTTGGGGACAATGAAGAGGAGGTTCACACCATAATTGCGAGGCTCCAAGAACGATTCAGTAAATTCTTTCCATATCTTTAATCGTTCATATTTTACTTAAAATTCAATTGGTTTGCATTTGTGACTGTTTTGGACCCATTCCCAACCCAGCTACCATCCTCCACCATCCGGCTCTCAATAGGTCGGCTATGCCTCTCTCCAAGCATCGAGGACGATGCTTATTTTAAGCTTGGGGAGGGGCATCCATCCATGCATAAATCTCGTTGCATGTAGTTTTGTACATATTGCATTAATTTTCATTTCATTTTCTTTTTCACTTTTTTTCTGCATAGAAAATTATTCAAAAACCAAAAGATTTTCTTTCTATTCTAATTTTTATTATTTTCTTTGCATCTAAATTTTTGCATTGCATTCATTGCACAATAAAAAAGACGATCCAATCCCAAGCAACCGAATATTTTCAAAAAAGTTGAGCTGGTAAGTGAGTCATGTGCCTTGAGATTGGCTTGCTCTTTTTATTGAAAAATCTAAAAGCAAGTTAATCGCACACGAACAACACATCTCCCGAAGCTACTTGTGCAAAACAGAAAGTGAGAAGATTGTCAACATTTGAGCAAAACAGTAGGTATGAGTCAATTCTTTGGGAGATATGATTGGTCTTATGAGTAGTAAATACTCAATTGAACTTAAAATGTCAAATTCAAAAAAAAATCATAAAAAGAATACAAATTTCAGTGTCCCGAGCCTTCCAGCGCTCTAAAAAGTCCTTTCTACTCATTCCCTTTTATATACCCTGCTTGGGGACATAGTTTCCAACTAGACCTACGGGTCTTTGCATGTTGACTTCAGTCCCCCAAAAAATGTCTAGAAATCTCTCACGGTAATAGACCGTGAGATGTCCCGCATTAGAAAAGTCAAGGACAAAAAATATAAAGAAATAAGCCAAATAAAAAATTAATAAGAGTGTGATGTGTTATCTTAGTTAGATATAAATAAATAAATAAATAAAATAATTAAAAAATATATATATTTATTAAGTTAATCTGTGACCTTTGGGACTCAAACAAGTAAACTCTAAGGGGTGTTCAACACTTAATCGCCTAAAGCTAAATTGTTTGGGACTGATTGGGTTGAAAGTTCGCTACACGGGTTCCATAGAAAGTCATGTACTTAATAATAACAAATAAAGCTAATTTGTGGCATTTGAGGTTCGGGCAAGTAAACCCGCGGGATATTTTTAAATCTAACACACTAAGGTCATTTGATTTGGATGTGTTGGTTGAAAACCCGTTACATGGATGTCAAAAAAAGTCATGAGCTTTATTTGTAGGAAAATGTAATTAGGAAGTTTGTACATATTTGTGTTTATAGTTAATTGTATAGTATGTTTAGGAAAAAATATTTGGCTGCCAAAAGATTCCCTTGGACTTGGATTTCAATTTATGACATTGGGACTGAATGTTAATTACTTTGACCGGAGTAAGTGGTTTGAAACTTGTAACCAAGTTGGGTAAATATTAGGGAATTTTTAGAAAAGATTTTTTTTTCAGAAAAAGATTGTTGTTGATCAACAAATAGCTGGTGTCGGTCATTGTTATAATTTGTGAAACAAAGATGATTGAGCATGTTTTGTCACATACAATTTCACGAGAGTAAGACCATAATTTGTTCCATTAATTGACTTGTTGATATTGAGAGGGAATAAGTGTGGTGATCTTTGATTCTGTTGAGTTGTATTAGGGAGTGGCTAAGGTCTTATTTCTATTGTTATATAATATTTAGAGACTAAAGCCAAGTTGACTCAAGGCACGACAAGTACATTCTCAATTATGGTACAAAACAGGGTTAATTGGGTTGGATATATTTTTTTTATGTTTGTTTTGATTTCTTGCATCAAGTTTCAAAAAAGTTTTAACTTTGATTTTCTTTTCTTCTCTTTTATTTTATTTTCTCCGATTTAAATTTTCTTGTTCTTTCTTGAGGACAAGAAAGGTTTAAGTTTGGGGAGATTTGTTGGGTGCATTTCATGTACCGATTTTGTAGCTTTATTTCATAAAAGTACATTGCATATAGGCTTAAACTCATGCATTTTGCATGTTTTTCGGGATTTTTCATGAGGCAATTTCATTCACATACTTTTGTGATATTTCAGGGACTTTTGGAGGTAGGATCTTGTTGGAGGCGGTAAATAAGATTTGCAGACAAAATTTCAGGACTTGCGGGGCACCGAGGAGCAAGATATCAAAGAAATGAAGATTTTGGCTTTACAGAGATTCACACAGCCATGTAAAGGCAAGCCTTGCGTTTACACGGGCCATGTAAACGTAAATTTCTGCGCAGTATATTTTAGCGTTTATGCGGGCCGTGTAAATGACAGTGTTAATTTACGCGGGCCGTGTAAACGTAAACGTGAGTTTTAAAGCATTTTTTCATCTTTCTTAAAGGGGGGAACCGGCTTTTTACTAAGGGGTCGACTTTTGGAGTAGAGAAGGCGATTTTCTTGAGGATTTTGAAGTTGATTAACACTTGGGAACATTTGATTTCATTTTGTAAGAACTTTAATTTCATTTTCTAGATTTGTGATCTTGTTCTAGTCATGAGTGGCTAGAACCCTAGATTCTCCAACTTTATGTCTTGACTTCTAGTTGTGATTTCAATCATATGACTTGATGTTTTCTTTCAATTTTCTATCTAGTGAATTTGATTTTGTTTCAATCGAATGTTTTGATTCTAATTGTGATTCTTATTGTCCATTTGAATTAGGGTTAGATCATTCAAGTTATCTAATTGCAAAATCCGTAATTGTTTTGTAAATTGGACTAGGTAACAAGCACTAAACTGATTTCTATTGAATGAATTTAGTGTAAATCTTATTCACACATTCTTATGCTCCCGGGCTTATGAGGAGTATTGAGTGTTGTTGGGAACATTCACATAAAGTTTAATGCAATCTTTCAACCTAATTCTAAGACCTTGTTTAGATTAGATTGGTAAGGTTATGATTAATCAAAGAGCATATTTTGGTTAATCAATGTGGTGAATGGGAGGTGCTAGATCTTTTTAGCGTTTCCATGTACCAATTTAGATTGAATTGAACAAATATCATTTCATCCTTGGAATCACATTGCTAATTTGTCTTGCATGGAGTTGGAGTCCTTACAAATCTTGAATCTACTTCATTAAATCAATCATTTACTTGTTTCTTTATTCTATAGTTTAAATCATTGCTTATAAATTCCCCCCATTCTGTGATCATTTTTGTACCTTACGCAAAAAGGTATAAACACTTGTCACGTGTCTCTGTGGATCGACCCTACTTACCTTGTACTACATTATTAGTGCATAGTAGTAATGTTTAAGGAGTCATTTGTACCCTTTATTTGTTGGGTTTGACACGCCTAACAAATACTTCGGTTGTAAGGCTTCAAACATTAAACTTTCTTGATACCATCACTTTAAAGCACCAAAAATGAGCACCAAAATGGATGAGAAGATAGGTGATGAGCTCAATCTATGAAAAGGGAGGCTAAGGTTATCTCCTTAGGAGCGTATGATGTGATGGAGACTGCGAAATGGCAAAAAATGTTGGTAAGGTATTTAAATACGAGAGAAACCCTAATTTTATAGCTTAGGCTTAAGGGTGGAAAATCGGAACATCATGTCATATCTTTTTCTAACAAGAAATAACACAATATGACAAGGTTTTATGTAACACGACACAATTTCGTGTTTTTTTTTACTAACACAAAAACGAACCAATTAAAAAACGACAAACACGGCATGACACAACAAAGATAACATAATATAACAATTAGTTTATTTAATTAATAATTAATCATACATAACACAACAAACAAATGATAAATCGTGTCAATTTTGTGTCGAATTCTAAACACGAACATGACACGACATCGTGTTTTTTACACTTGACACAAACACGAATTCAAATTTCAATCTCGTCCCAATTTCGTTTCATTTCGTGTCATGCATTTTTTTCATGTCGTGTCATTAATTGTCACCCCTACTTGGATTGTATAGCTCACCACAATGTGATGGTCTTCTCACCACACCATGGTGATGGGTTTGACTAATTTCAATCTAACTTTAAACAATAATAACTTTTTTCATTTAATATCTGTTTTCAGTGATCTTTATATGCATGCGAAGGTATTAACAACCCCCATAATTCTATCCAATTACTTTTGACATAATAAATACCGAACTTAATTCATTAATACATGCAAAGAGTCTGAAATATCATTTTTCCTATTTTACCCTTTTAGCTCAAAAGCACGATTCAAGGGATTAAATTACTTAACCAATATTATCAACATCTAATAAGGTCCAAACGTCATCCCTTGAAGCCCAAGATCCTTACTTGATCTAATTACGGTCCAAAATCCCGAAATAAGAAACATCCCAAAACTGGATGGTAACGTTCGCGTTTCCCGCCAAACATTAATAAGGGGATGTAATAGTTAAGGTCAACAGTTGTAACCTATTTTATGTAATAAATAGGAAATCGGCTGAATCGTCTTTAAATCGTAGAAATAAGTGCACCAAAACACACACACACGCACATATATATATATATATATATATACATATATATATATATATATATATATATATATATATATATATTAAATATTTAGAAAGTACACATTGTTTCGATCCCGAAAATATAAATTTCGTAGAAATCCGACTCCGTATGAATTATATATGATTTTTATAATATATAAAAGTCAGTCGCGCACAAGAAATGTGTGTCGTAAAAAGCTACAAAGAGAATGGTTGAATTTTGGGAAAAGTCACCAAAATGAAAGTCATAGTACTTTTTAAGATAGGCATTTTGGTAAACGGATCACCAAAATCAGAGTCCGTACGAAAGATTTATGATTTTTGCAAAATCATTAAATCATATAAAAATAAGGGCTAAACATAAAGTCAAAATTAGCCGATGGAGTCTAGAGTAAAATTGCAATACTCGTTAAGAGATACGCGTGGAAAAAAATAACGTCAAAAACGGGGTCTATATGAAGAAGTTACAGAATTTACAAAATATGCGTTTTGCGCCCCACTTGGTGCGGTACAGGTGCGCGACGCGCGCTTCTAAAAGGTGAAAACACAAACCACGGAGAGGCCGACACGTAGCACAAAGTGGCTAGGGATACGTAGCCATAAAATTCACGACATGCACCCCTTTTGCACGCTATGCACCCCAAATTTGCCTATAAATAGCTCATTTGTGCTCCTTCCATTCCCCACATCTCCTCTATGACTCTCTCTCAAATTCTACTTCTTTGGTCCAAATTCTTCATAGATTTTATTGTATTTTGGCAATTTTTGAGGTCCTTAGGAGCCCGACCTTTAGTAGCTATCAATCCCATGTTCGGTCAATGCAATTTCCAGACTTTTGTCTAAGGAACCTTTGTAAGTTAAATTACACTCTATCTTATCTTAGAGTGATTTATATTTAAATTCATAGTTGTTATGAATTTATAAATTTATCAGTAATTCCATGTCGTTATACTGATTGACCTACTTACAGGAGAGGTGACTAGAATGGTTAAGTTGGCTTGGTTGTTGGATTTCAGAAAAGCTATTATGCCAAATGGTCCTACCTCCCAACTGTCCTTCCTGGTCGATCCTTATTTGATAGAACTATCGGTATTCATTGGAATGATTGATAGTTCTAGACTATTTTCAATCACGTATAATATTAGACTAAGATGTAATGGTAATGATACTAGGTTACGTCAAAGGAAAAGTTAGTTGTTAGAAGCGAAGCGTTGTCCGACTTTCGAGTCATCACTTTAGTTTGTGAGTGCATAGTTACTTTTATCTTACATATAGATATAGAATATTTACAATAAATACATGTTATATGTGGCTATTATCTGTGTTCCTGATATCTATGCTAGATGAACGATTTATACATGTTTTATTTTATTCAAACTGTATATGTATTGTTATACCTATAAATATATTGGGTAGAGATGGGTAGATACAGGATGATATATATGATGAGAGATGAAAGATGAAATAGATGATGCGAGGCCTTGACTTGAAGATGATATAGTCGTCTAACGAAGTATAGATGACAACCACAAATTATTATAGACACTCTAGTGGAACGCTAATAGGCTTGCAACCTGTAGGTGTTTTTGAACTAAGTGTTCACCAAGTGTACTCCCCCCTCCCCCCCCCCCCCCCCCCCCCCCATTGCCTTATATATATATATATATATATATATATATATATATATATATATATATATATATATATATATATATATATTGCTAAGGAATCTCCTGAACATTATTGTCTATCCCGAAGATAATCCTTAGGATATGTTCTTCGATAAGATGCTTTAGATACAAAGAGTGGAGATAATGAGAATGGGTAATCAAGTAGAATGATTTGATAAAAGTATATAATTAAATGAATTTAATTATTATGGGTTGAAAACCATATTTGCTCATCAGGTTCCCAAGCATGACTCACTCAGCTTTTTGCATTACAGGTAGTGACACGAGAGCACATATGTGATGAATGATGAGGGATTTATGGATTATAGGCCGATAGAATAATAGATGTTTGTAGGGCTTGTATTATTTCCGTTTATACTTACGTAGTGTATTGACAATGGCATCTCAATGCTTTTAATATAAATAAAATAAATTTATTCGGAAATGCTTTGATAATATTATTATCATGTTTTTTGGAACAAATTTCGCAATAATATTTTTTAAAAGTGATATTCTGAATTTGAAACGTTCGTCCGCACACCACTTATCCTTCCAAAAAAAATGTTTTCAGACCAATATTCTCACAAAAAATAAATTTAAAGAAATACCAAAATCCTCAAAGTCAACTCCAATATGGGAGACACAAAGCCAAGCTCCTGTAATGTACTTTTTTAGCAAGCGACTTCTCATTACAGCATATAGTATGGACAACTTAAAGTTGTGTTATAACAAGAAGCAACAAGAAGAGAGGGTAGTGTTCATGGTATTATAACACCCGTTAAGAGAAGAGAGATAGAGATAGATAATGTGTGCAGCCAATAGATGATCTTGTTTCATCTAGTCATGATCACAACAAGAAGCAACACAACTAGATACAACAAGAGGGGAGGGGGGTGTTTATCTTGTTATGACTAGGTTATGAGGTGTCACATCAACAATAATATCATTTCTCGTTGTTCATACCATATGCTCTTAGTAAGTGTAAATTTAAATATGACTTTGATACAAAAAGACCATAAACAACTCGACTCCAATTTTAATCTTTACCACCGTTAGCAAGGAGAGCTAAATTCAAATTTTAAGACAGCCAATCGACTAATAAAAAGATGAAAGTATATCATAATTTTCTATTTTTTGTTAATCCCTAATGATATTACACAAATAACAATTAAACGCTTAACGATCTTACTAATTTCTAGTGAAGCAAAATCAATACTCCATGAACCCTTTTGCATATTTAATACCAAAATCAAAAAATAGGAACCACATCATCTCGTAACTTAGAACTCTCGATTATAAATTTTCAAAAGTATTATTGGCCCATTGAGTATGATTTATTCTTGCATGCTAAAAATGAAGTTACAAAGCGTATCATTTGGAAGAGATAATACTTAAATGACCTTCCTATGTTCTATACTTTTCGACATTTCTTAAAAGAAAATACAAACATTAAAATTATTAAATGTGACTTGAGAATTAACGATCTTAATAGATATTGATGCGTTCAATCAAGATAATGAAACCTGACATCCAATAGGGACGAGATAAGTGTTTAGAGTAGATTCAAGATTGTACATGACGAACATTTATCCTTCCTTTGTGGTTGCGAGTATCCATCCTAAATCTTATTAGTTTTATATGTTTTGTCAATTTTGGTATCAGAGCAAAAATAGGTCTTACACACTTTATTAATTTTATGTTACAACACATTGTTATGAATATAATTCGTAAACTACCAACACTTTTTAATAATTACAAACCTACCGACACTTTATTACATTACAAATAATTACAATTCCTTCCATTGACGTAAATCATGAAGAACAAATATATTATTGAAGACGCGTGTCCTTTCCGTATGGAAGGAATTGTAATTATTTGTAATATACTGTAATAAAATGTCGGTAGGTTTGTAATTATTAAAAGGTGTGTGTAGCAGGGACGAAACTTATGCAGGGCCAGGAGGGGCTGTGGCCCCCTGTTTTTTTTTTTTTTTTTTTTTTTTTTTCATAATTAACCTTTAACTATTAAATTTGTTACATATTAAGCCTAAAATTATAAATTTTGACTTTGCCCCCTTATTCTTCAAAATTATAAATTTTGACTTTGCCCCCTTATTCTTCAATTTTTATATATAATTTATTTTCGGCCCCAAATCAACACTTCAAGCTCAATCAGTCCGGTCTAAGTCTAGTCTAGTCTAGGTTACGAATAAATTTGTCTAAGTAGTTGGGGCCTACCTTATTTTAGTTAGTGTTACATTTTGTATTTTATCTTATATATAATACGACTAACAGCTATGGTTTCAATCAAACTATTATTTTCTAGATCACAGAAAATTTCCTCATGCATTCTTATATATATTAAAGGTGGACACTTTTTATGAATAGTGAACCTGTGTGTTTTTTTGGCAAGAATAGCTCATGGATGTGTTGTTTCCGTTTTATTTTTGTATCTGGGTATTTTATGAAATATTTACATTTTTGTATGCACGTGTTGATCATCGTTTGGTTTATCCGTTTCCGGATCCTTCCCACCGCCTCCTTATCCGATCTCTTCCGATTCCAGCTCTATCCCTTATCCCGTTCCCTCGCCCAATCACATAAGCTTGCTTCCCCCGCTTTGTATTTGTTTCATTCTTTTGGAGACGATCACTCTCCAGTTCCACGCCTCTCTGCCCTGACCTTCTTTCGGACTCTATAACAGCCATCAGCCACAACCACAAACTCGATACATGACTTTCAGGAACCAAAGGAACGAAAGAAATCTGGTATGTACACGAAGCTTTAAAACATATGCTCACTTTCTCCTGCATCCCGTTTCTTTATATGAGATTACGCGCTCCAACAGACATCGCCCATGTATTCTGTTTATCTGTGAATTTGGAGTCGAAACCTCCACCGTGTATTAGTCTGTCTTAATCTGTGGTTAGAAGTCATGTACTTCAGGTAAGGTCCATCTTCTACTACTAATTTTAGCCTTAGACTGATTGAAGCCTTAAATAATTTTTTTTCTCCTTCCACCTCTTCGATCTGCAGTCGCCTGCTATCTTCACGATTGACGATGCCATCAGAAACTTCGTCGCCTCCGACAACGACGTCGACCTCCGGTTGCAGCAGGTAAGCTTTTTTTTTCCTTCCTGAAAATAGATTCTCATAAATAGATCGATTGTTTTTCCCCTAAAAATATGATTCATTTCGTGGTCAAAACTGAGGATTGGACTGCGAGGAAGGCGGCAGCAGAGGCGGTGGTGAAGTTGGCTTTAGTGGAGACAAATTAGTTGTCGGAGTTCAAGGCTTCGTGCTTGAAAACATTTGAGGCAAAAAAGTTCGATAAGGTTTAATACTAATCTATGAATCAAAATTAAGTGGTAATTATGTGGATTTTCGTTGAGTAATAATATTATTTTGTAGCTGAAAGCTGTAAGGGAGACGATGAATCAGATGATGGAAGCTTGGAATTTAATTCCAGATGTACTTGAGTAGGTATCACCACCCCGTTAATCACAATCTTCTAAAGGTATGAAGAACTATTCCTCTAAAATTTGAAATACATATATGCATGGTTCCTGAAAAACTAATACTTAGCAATAAGATCAGATCACCGCATCTCATTCATATATTTTGTTAAATTAAAATTGCGTTCCAAATCGTAGTTTTTTCCACATAAATTCTTAACTTAGCATAAAATTAATTGAAAAAACTCTGATCAGTTAGTAAAAACTTTGTTTAATCTTAGTTCCTACTCACTTGTAATCTATATACTTGTGTTTATGTATGTGATTGTTTGTTGATGATAATAATTATCCGAATTCCCAAAATGATGTAATTTCTGATCTGTGATATGACAGAAGAAGCTGTCAGTTATGTACGATATCCACTAAGAACACCTCAAACTGTTCATGAGTCAACTGGTTCTTCCACCAGCAGTACTACTCGTAGAAATTCAATCGAGAACAGCAACAAGAAAAATGATCCTGCAATGTTTCGTAAGCTGGATCGCAAGAAGCCAAATGATCAAAAACTAAACATTGCAGTTTCTCTGCCTCCAATTCTTGTCTCTAACAATGAAGATCATCTCAAGCTTAAACCAGTGACGAAACACGTCATCTTCAATGAAATTTCAGATGAAAAAATGCACGAATCACTATATCATGAAGAAAGGTCAAGCTCCAAAGTTGCAGAGATCATTGACAACTACAGTATCAACTTAATCCAACAAGAATCCGAGGACTTATATGTGATCCGCAATCAGCTTCTTCAAATCAAAACCCAACAGTCCAATTAATTCGATCTCCTCAAGGTAATTTCAGTTTCATTGTTACTTTAGAATTTAGATTAACCCAACCAATAAACTCTTTCTCATATCTCTATTGCTCTAACCTAAATTACAGAAATATATTCGGAGCTCACAGAATGGGATATGATCATTGGAGTCTCGTGTACACGGACTCGAGTCAACACTTGATGAAATTTCATTTGATTTGGCAAAGTCAACCGGAAGAATCTCAAATCCCGAAACTACCCTCGGATACTAAAGCCTCTCCCAAATCAGAAGTGTAACTGTTATTCTTGGCTCTGATTTCTGCTTCTCCAGTTTTGAGGTAAATATTTTCATTATCGGCTTCTATGAATTTCTTATATACTTTTCTAATTATAGGTATTATGATTTTAGTAGTTAGTAGGAGGAAATGATTTCTATAGCTGGTAATTAATCTAATTTATTGTTGGTTGGGTTGTGCAGGAATTAAACCGAAAACTCAAAGCCTATGAAAGGTGATCGTACCTGTATTAGCAGCTAAACAAACATTTTAGGTTCTGCAGTTTTATAACTCAAAAGTTGATGTTTTTTTGTTCATTATTAATTGAAAGTAGATGCTTAATTGCAGCATTTGAATGTCGAAACAATTAATGACCATTTTACCCTTTTTTTTCTGGAATTAAACTTAAATACAACTGACAATAAAATTAACCCTTAATTCATGTTTTTTTTTCATCATCTAAATGTATGCCTTATTTCACATTTTTTGGCAGATAAAATTGCGGTCAAAGTCAACTAATTATATTGTTAAAATGATTGCTTTTTCGCTTTCCCACTTAAGGAGACATGGTCAAGACCTCCAATCTTCGCTAACTAAGGATATGAACTTTTTGTGAGCCAGTTGAAGATATGTAGGGTTGCATGGTGCGAAATACAAAATGGATGTCACAACTTTTTAAAATTTATGTTATAAATTGTTGGCAGGAACAATTAAGTGATGAAAAATTTAAGGCAAAAGAAGAAGATGAAGATTCAGCTCAAAAAATGGCCAGAGTTATACAAAGAATAACCGAGTTACATGATAAGGTATATATATATATATATATATATATATATATATATATATATATATATATATATATATATTGAAAAAAAACAAATGAAAACTTTTGCTGATATTCATCATCTTCCAAATGCTTAAAGGTAGATTTGTATGACTGTTATTGTTGGTTTGGGTTATCGAGATTGCTTTTATTGGTAATAATTAAAATTTTATTTATTTATATCTTCTTTTTAATGAAAATGGGTCGAATTCAAAGAATTATACAGCTTTTATTGTATTAATGTAAGTTATTGTAAGCTTTATTGTTTTAGATTTGGCAATTTATGCTTGGAGTGTCTTACTGTGACATGGCTTCCTTCCTTTCAATTCAACTTTTGACTATTTTGCCCCTGTTGTGCTTTGGTGGAGTTTGACATCTTTGTTGTTGCTACATATATTTTGTAAGTATACCGTGGGTTAGATGATGCTAGTATGTGGTAAGGAAATGCAAACCCTTGGCTTTTTCATTTCAAGATTTTCAATAATCTTTGTTCTCAACCCTTTGCTTTTTTGTTTCAAGATTTTCATATTTGCTACTTTTAAACAAATACATTACACATTTGCATCGAAATTATTTCAAATAGTATAAAAAACTCATTTTTTATAATTTGAACTGATAGGGCTTCAAGTCCAACTGTGAACCCCAAAGTTCATGGCAACAAGTATTTCCTTATTCGATCTGTAAGCCCTCAATGTGTTTCTATGTACAATTTTTAGCTTCCTATCAATATGATGATATCTTGAAATATAGTGATAGCAACATTACAGGTTAAAACCTAAGTAATGAGAAATAGGGTGATTAGATAAACTTGTAAAGGAGGCGAAACACTCACCAAAAGAGACTCCAACTTCCCAGGTGAGTTTATTGATTATATGTCATTTGATTCTTAAAGTTGTGAATTTGGATAAGAATAGTGTGTATTTACGTTCTTTTTATGTTCATGTTTTTTTTCGGGTTTCATTTATCTTCGTGGGTTAAAGGAAAAAAATAAAAGCATTAGTATCTTTATGTTGTGCTTTTTTTTCATTGATTTTAGGGCATTGCTATTTAGGAGGTGCAAAGGTTTCAAAGGCTAATCAAGGAATCATGGAAGGGTATGTTGATTTTGCTTTTGAAAGATAATGTTGGTAAGTATTCATTATAGATTATATGTGTTGACATTTTTCAAATTTCATTTTTTGAGAGTGCATTGCTCCTTTTGTCTATATAACTACACTGAAATGCAAAACCTCATTCATCACACCAGATTATTCAGGCCTTTTAGCCTCTCTTTCGCCTGCAAACTTTTGTCAAACTGTACATAAACCGGTAAGTTCGTAGCTAATTTTTTTCACTTTTTGGAGCCCATCAAGTTTTCTTTAGGATTGTAGATAACTAAGAAGTCTTGACTGTATTTATTAGTTTTTCAAAGTCCTGATATGTTTTTTTTTCTTTTCTTTTCTCAGGGCTTATGGAATCTAACAAAGCCGATGATTGAACTTATTAGCATACTATAACACACATTGATCAACAAATTGATTCTTTTTTTTGTGGTGACTTTGCTTTTATCAGATACGTGTGTTGTCATTTTATCAAATGTTTTTTGAGCTAGCTAATGTTATACTTAAACAACACTTAATGAGGGAAAACTCATGAAACATATATTTCGATAAATAGCTTATCCGACAACAAAAAAAAATTATCCATAACCAAACAATATTACTATCCCATAATAATTAACAATACTCAAACTATAAACAAATAGTTAATCAAATAACATTTACAAAGAACAACCGACGGAAAAAATTGTCTCATCCGACCCCCACAACGCGGGGGCTCCGCACCTAGTTGTGAATGGTAGGCCACAATAATCAAACCACAAATCTTTATATTTGATTTATTCTTGTTTACTCCTAACTAAATGCATGAAATTGTTTCAAAACTATATACAAAATCCAAGACGTCATGAACAAATACACACACTCTTTCTCTCTTTCCATATATATCTCTCTCTCTCTCTCTCTCTCCTTTCATATATATATATATATATATATATATATATATATATATATATATATATATATATATATATATATATATATATATATATATATATATATATATATATATGAGAGAGAGAGAGAGAGAGAGAGAGAGAGAGGATCTCTTAATTAGACTCAAGAAGCTTTCTTGTCACCATAAATATACAGACACATGGTAAAGACTCAATTTAGTGGAGTTGATATGAAAGAAATTAGGAGCATAGGTCGCCAAGTCATCACCGGTCGGTGGTTCATGGTGTTCGCTTCTCTTCTCATCATGTCTGTCTCTGGAGCCACCTACATGTTCGGTTCATACTCCGGTGACGTAAAATCTTCCCTCGGATATGACCAAACCACCCTCAACCTGCTTAGCACCTTCAAGGACTTGGGTACCAACGTCGGGGTCATATCAGGTCTAATCAACGAAATCTCCCCTCCATGGGTGGTGCTCCTCATTGGCGCCACCATGAACTTCTCCGGCTACTTCATGATATGGCTCGCCGTCACCGGAAAAATTAAAAAACCGAGCCTCTGGCAAATGTGTTTGTACATTTGCATCGGTGCAAATTCGCAGACTTTTGCTAACACCGGGGCATTGGTTACTTGTGTCAAAAACTTTCCTGAAAGTAGAGGCGTTGTATTGGGGCTTTTGAAGGGTTATGTGGGTTTAAGTGGTGCGATTATTACACAGTTGTATCATGCGATTTATGGGCTTGATTCAAGGTCTTTAATCTTGTTCATAGGATGGCTTCCAGCTGCCGTTTCCATGGTGTTTCTTCGAACAGTTCGGATTATGAAGATTGTTCGTCAAACGAATGAACTCAGAATGTTTTACAAGTTTCTTTATATATCACTTGGGCTTGCAGGGTTTCTTATGGTTATTATAATAATCCAAAATAGTTTCAAGTTTTCTAAGCCTGAGTTTATCGGAAGTGCTTCTGTCGTTGTGATTCTGCTTTTTGCACCATTTTTAATTGTGTTTAAAGAAGAGCTGAACCTATGGAAAGCTAACCAAGAAGTGGTTAACAACATCAAGATTTCTCCGGTCAAAATAGTCACGGAGGCTCCGAACACAAACCACCTTCCACCACCGTCGGAAAAGGAGGTTTCTTGCTGGAGGACTGTGTTTACGCCTCCGAGGAGAGGTGATGACTTCACCATACTACAAGCACTTTTCAGCATTGACATGTTGATTCTCTTCACCACCACCACCTTTGGCATAGGCGGAACCCTAACCGCAATCGACAACCTTGGCCAAATTGGGAGGTCACTAGGCTACCCAACCACCAGCATCACCACCTTCGTTTCACTCGTGAGTATCTGGAACTATCTGGGTCGGGTCAGTTCGGGTTTTCTCTCAGAAATCTTGCTAACCAGATACAAATTCCCTCGTCCATTGATGCTCACTTTGGTGCTTTTTCTCTCATGCGTGGGCCATCTTTTAATCGCCTTCGGTGTACCCAATTCCCTCTACATTTCTTCGGTCATAATGGGTTTTTCCTTCGGAGCACAATGGCCGTTGATTTTTGCGATCATATCTGAACTATTCGGATTAAAATACTACTCCACTTTGTACAATCTAGGCGCCGGAGCAAGTCCGGTTGGATCATATATCCTCAACGTGGTGGTCGCCGGTCGTCTTTATGACAAAGAAGCTACACGTCAATTGAAAGCAAAAGGAATAATCAGAAAACACGGGGAAGATCTGGTTTGTAATGGCATCGAATGTTATAAAATGTCTTTTCTGATTATCACTGCAACAACACTGTTTGGATGTTTGATTTCACTTGTTTTAGTGATTCGTACAAAAAAGTTCTACCGCAGTGATATCTACAAGAAGTTTCGTGAGGCCACAGAAGTGTCGGAGATGGTGGTGCCGCCTTCAACCACCACACCACCACCACCGGAAAGAAACATGATGGAGGAAGATAATAAATGAGGTAGATATCATCAATCATCATAGTTTAATTAGGTAACGTACTAGACAAAGCTCTTAAATCTTTTTGTCACGTTTTCGTTTGGTAGATAATTAATATATGGAAATGGGCCACATGTTAAATTTGTTAAAGAGAAATTAAAGCTCTCGCTTTACAAGATCATGTGAAGTTTCTAATGTTTCCAAAGTACATTCATTAGATTCGACTTGTGAATAGACAAATCAATTGTTGGTCAATGCCATGTAATATTAGTAAATGAAAAATACATGCAAGGCTATAATATATATGTTCATAGAACGTGTAAATGAAGACTAGCTACGCTAGTAAAATAAAAATTATGGTTTGTTAAATATATTAAAGAAGAGATTGTTTTACGTAGTACATAAATTGTCAGAAAAATAGCATAAAAACATAAAGTATAAAGAAAGTAAACCATAATAACTTACTTAATCAGTCATTATTAAACATATAAATAGAAAAAATGCACATGGGATGACATTGGATCTTACAATGCTATTTATTGTTTCCAATGACTCACTTTCACCAATTAATCTTCACCCTCCCAAACCTCAGGAAATACGCCACCCACGGGACACAAGGCTCGTGGTACGAGCCTTATTATTTTTTTACATAACAAGAGATTGAAAAAATGGTCCATTTGTTATATAATAATATATTATATATATGATAAAAGTAAGATTTAAACTTCTTTATAGACTATAGTAAGAAAATTGTGTAAGGAATTGATAAATATTAATGCTTTTTTTTTGTTATATAAATAGTTGGACTAAAAAACACAAAAGCCACCTAATTCGTCCTAACTTTATAACTAAAATTCTAATGTTTTCAACAATTTAAGAACGATTTTTTTTTGTATGGTCATGTGTGGTGTTGACATTTGTTCTGGTCCTGTGTGGTAGTGTGGTATCGGCTTCCCTTTGGTGAAAAGTGTTTTTGTGGGTTAATGTTATTCTTTCTGAACGAGAAAGCTTAGTAATGTGTTTATTGGCTACAATGAGGTATAACGTGGGTTTGCCTAAAAGGTGTGTTGTGAAAACTGTCTTATATGTCTTTATTTGTGTGATATGGAAGTTAAGAAACGAGATGGTTTTTGGAGACATATTTCCTAGTCATAGCGTTTTGTTTGATAGTATAATAGATTTTTTTATGGTATGTTAAAAGAAAGGTAGATTACACTAACATCGTTGCAACAGATACGAGTGCCCTTGACAACTAAGGAGTGAAGTTCACCGAGAAGATCAGGAAGCCAACATGTTTCAATAATTGTATTAGCAACCCTCTATCTTGTCTCATCCCATATAAACTATTTTTTCTCGCTACTTCAGTCACATGTCAAAATAGTACATTAGACTTAGAAAAGACGTTTAGTGAGTCTTTCAGGGGTTAGACATCATAATTTAGAAACCATGCATTTAGTAAATCTTACTGAAACTCCTTTCGGTAAAACTCTTTTATTCATTTTAACTAGTTGTGAGACCCATATATTATACGGATTGATTAAAACAAAATGTTAAGTACGAACGATTAAATAGAAATTTTATTTGAATTTGAAATTGAAATAAGTGAAAATTATCAGAAAAAAAAAACATGCAAAAAATAAATAAATTAAAATTATGTGTTTAGTGTGTACTAAACGGGTTAATTATAACAAAATGTTAAACATAAAGGTTTAAACTGTAAATTTATTTGAAATTGAATTTGAAATTAATAGTAATTATGGTAGGTTTAATTTATGGAAACTAAATTAATGATACATTGAAAATGAAAATTAAAGGAATGACAAGTGAAAAATAAATATATCTCAAATTATGACAAAATGACATATGGCTAATTTTATGAGAAGGACATGTGGCAAAGTCATTTTCATTTATTAGGATAGATTAGATAAACATATTAAAACCCCTTTCCGTATACCCATATTCAAAATATGAGCCAATTTAAGGTACCATTGTTATTTTGGGGCGTAAATCCACTAGCTCAAAGTAAGTAACACACACAACACTAGACTTCTTGTGGTATTAAATACATATTCTTGGATCAATTGAAATGTTTGGATTCGAATAAATTACAAGATAGGATTCAAGTTTGGCCTAGTATAATCTCCTAAGGCGAGTATAAATGTATTTTTCCTTTTGGGTACATGTCACAAACTATGATATTTTCATATCACATTCTTTTCTTATCAAACGAAATATGGATACTAACTTCAAAACATCTTCTCAAATGTTTTACGCTTATGGAAGTCATGTATGATAGTTTAGCATCATGCATTGCATGTCATCATGTAGTATGAAAAAGTCAAAGTCATGTCACACATGTTATACCTATTGCAAAGTTTTGAATTCTATATCAAACATATTTACAAAGACGTGTATTTACAAAGAAGTGATTTTACCTCTTTCATCCTCTCCTTTCTTGTATTTACAATAATACCACTATCATCATCGATCCCAACCCATCAACATTTTCCTAACCCCTTCCTCAATCTTACCCTTCTGCACACACAATTTGTCCCCTTCATTCAATAAAACTCTATAAACTTCCCATTCTCTCCCTCCAATCAAATGCCTACTAATTTCAGCCTGCAACAACACATTCATACTCTCAATTCTCAAACACAAAACTCAAACACAACACTCAAAAACTCAATTTGGGTAGAAATTACCGAAAATATGTCCATATTCAGCATCTTGAGAGCAAGGGTAATATCGTAAAATACCAACGGCCTCCCTTTCCCACATAACTCCACCGGATTTGCAACAACCAACTCTGTGTCGGGCCCACGGTTGACCAAACCTACCCTTAGAGGGCGAACTAATTCCATACGGATTCTAGAACACAATGCACTTTGTTTATTTGGATCCACAATCTTCTTTCCATCAGCTTGTACTATAAACAAATCAAGTTCACAAATTTTTCTATCTTTCTTCATAAACCTCCCATATGATATCTAAAATGAAAAAAGCATATACAGTTTAATGAAACCTTTTTCTTTTTGTTTATTAAAGATTATAACCTTAAAGGGTATATCTATATATATACCTGAATGTTGTAATCTTTCAAAGTTCTCATTATATCATAGAGGACTCCTTTGTGATCATGGCAAACAATCTGGACAAGTGTATGAGCAGGACTTAAGGAGTTATCAATCATGACTGAAACTGAAACTGAAACACTTTCATGTTTGTTTTCATCCAACAATTCAAGATTAAACATGTCTTCTGTGATTTCTGGAGGAATAAAAGATGGTGGGCCATTAGAACATGCTGTGAAATTGGGTCCCACCATTTTTATCTCACAGCTTAACAAATCATCTTTAAGAACAGCTTTTAAATGATCATGTGTATCCTCCTTTCGTTTTGTTGTATGTAAAAGTTCCCTGAAAAGACTTTATAAGCCCTAGAAATTCTGGAAAAAGATCAAAAAGGATTCAAAGATTGATAAAAGAGAAGTTTTTAGAGTATTAACCTTGTATCAGTCACGAAAAACAAGTCCATCACCATTCCATCAGGGGTGGTTGATACTTTGACTCTTTGAATAACAAGTTCAAGCTCGCAAAGAAGATGAGTCACATCTGATAGATAAAAGTATGTTTAAGAAAAATGAATTAGAGAGATGGATCTAGAATATAAACGGTGGGATTTGGGTTATGAAGTTGGATATGGTGTACCATGTAACAGGCCTTGTCGATCATGGCAGCAAAACTTGATGAGAAACACATCTGCAGGCTTGGGTGGTTGTGATTCAGGGTGGTAGAATATGAGTGTGTTAGCAGAAGAACAAGAAGGGCAAGCCTCCAATAGTCTCTTCTTCAATAAACTCCATAGCGTACCTGGTTTCCCAACTACCCAAAACACTATGTAACACCATTTTCCATCTGTAGATACATCTGCACATACCATCGAATAGTATCAAACAGTGATATTCTCTCAATTGTTTGAGCTAGAAATAGGTTTTGATAAATTAAGTGTAAAACAGTTTAATTCAAAGGCGAATCTTGCGCTTTAATACCAGTTGTTCAACATAAGCACAAAGTAGATTACGATTCTGAGAAAGAAGATAACTAAATTATCTTAAGCTATGAATCCGAAAACGAAAACCGCCTAATTAGTAATGATCACCAATACATATTCAAACGATGAACAATTATATGTATGTGAAACAGCGATTGAAGTCCAAACTCAAATTATAAATCATGAATCACAAACAACAGATGACTCTGTTTTTCAAATTTAACGAAAGACCAAATAAAAGCACCAAAATACAATCGGAGAAATCAGAGAAGAATAACTACAAACATACCACCGCGAACAATGCTCAAACCGAAGAAGAGGATGGTGCGACAAAGATCACAACCAAGACCGGTTTTGTCAGGACAATTGATTGTGATTACAGTAGCTTCGTCTTCCTTTTCCGCCTGCTTAATTATAACTACGTCGTCGAAAAGCATCTTCCTCCTTGCAATCTGTGAAGCAAATTAGGGTTTGAGAATCAAGTGGAATCCAGTGTTAGAAGAGGAGTAGGATTCCTACTGTATCCATTGATTCCATCTTTTATTTACAGGATAATGGTGTTCTACGTCATTCCTCCAACAATTATCAGATTATAAAATTAAGACCCTTGGAAATCTAATTTGGTTGGATTACAAATATATTTTTATAAAAAATATTATATAAAATTTTGTCATTAAATTATAAAAATAACCCAGACAACTTTAATTATTAAAAGATAAAAACAACTTTGAATTAAAAATCAAGAAGATAGTCACCGATAATTGAAAACGAGAAGAAAGCGGTTGTTGTCGATGTGGGAGGTTGTCTTGGTTGACTTGTATGTTATATTAGTCTTTTCGATTGGATTTGTGTTTCGATTGAAAATATACTTTTAATTAAGTTCTACAAATTTTGCAAAAGTATCCATTAAATTTATATTAATTTTAATTCTGAAACCTCAACTTAGAATTCAAAATGGAAAAGAAAGGAACTATAATCATTTTAGGCATGATTTGGTACAAATTTCACCAAATTTGTTGACCCTTTTATTTATTTTTTTTAGTTTTGTTGTGTATGATATTGAACAAATGGTTAAAGTTAAAAAAAAATGTTTTACTCAGTTTTACCCGTTAATATGTCACTACTAATTTACCTGGTTAATTTTACTTACATGATGTCTACATAGTTTGACATTTAATTAGATTTTTTTTTAATCGAAAAATCTAATATATTGCTGATTACTTCAAATTTCACGTATATTCTAGACGATACTTGAATCATCGACCTTGAAGAGGGAAATCATCTTGTTCATCCATTTAAAGATCCAAAAATGATTTCATATCATCCATAAATTGATCTGTTTAATGAATTTTTATATCAAACGGTTGGCCAAATCAACCATAACGGTTTCCCTAATTTTGAGGTTTTGGGGGAGATGACTCACATTTGGTGATGATGTTAAGCAACCCCTAAACTTTTCTCCTGGTCACCCCTGAATGTAGCTACCATAAATTGAACATATACCAATGGGTTACTAAGCTACATCCTTTATATGTTTTACCAACCGAATCAGGAAGTTGTTAATGTGTTAGATTGTTTTGTATTTTACTGTATAGTATAGGGGTTCTTTGTAACTTATACATTTATACATAAATATCATGCTTGCAACTCCTAATTAAGGGTTTTCCACATATTCAATCAATTCCGACTATGGATAAAAAAACAAATTCATTTAAGGTTGTTTATCATATGAAAGAGACCGACATATTAATGGTACTTCCAAACTCCTACCCTTTGTGACAAGAACATTAAAACTACTATGATCATTTTCCATTTGTTTTATCTGAATTCATAGAATTGCTTACACCGTATGCCAACAACTATTCGAGTTGATTCAAAATCATCCCTATTTAATCGTACTCTTTGCACTCACTTTACATATCACATCTCCTCAACAAGTGATTTGTAATATTTCTATGTTGTGGTTATAATGATTCTAATAAATCAAAAAACTTATTAAAAGTTACTCATGATACGTTGTAGAAAACGAAAATTATAAAATATTGACGGAGAAGAGAGGATTTATAGTTTTCCCCACACAATTTAAGAATTGGTGTGTGTTTGTGTGTGTGTATATATATATATATATATATATATATATATATATATATATATCTCAGTTTTTATTATTTAAAGACATTTCATTAATAAAAAAACCTTAGATCGATCATAATATCCTTTCGAATTGAAAGAGTAGTTTGTATGTCATTCCACAAACACATACCATCCCTAGAACTCAAACGATGGAATTTTGTCCGCCATTTTCAATCGTCGACGATTTCATAATAGTTGTTTGCCCTCCATTTGCTCCTCCATTCTCGATCACCGACTATTTCATCATCAACAACAGCCTTTAGTCTTCATGTGTGTTTGCGGATATTTTTATTATGAAATTTCTAGGTCTAGTTTCTGATTGTTGATTATCTAATTATTGTCAAGTATGATTTCTGAGGTCCATTAATTACAAAGTTTTTTTTTCTAATTATTGATTGCTAAGTTTGTGTTGGTGTGTTAGTAAGTCTTTTTATCTAATTATTTTGAGTTTGATTGTCTAATTTCTTAGTCTTTTTATTGTAATTTTTTTGGTTTTTCTCAATAACGTTAGATTATTGTTTAGACTGCCTAATTATCCGATTTCTATTTGCCGAGTCTTGAATTCTGGCGAGATTCCAATGTTTTTGATCGTTGAATTTGTAAGTATTATTTAGATTGTGTGATTATATGATTTGTGTTTGTTGACTCTTATAATATTGATGAGATACCGATGTTTTTATTGTTCAATTTATTGCATAGATTATATGGTTTTTCACAGATTGTTGATTTTTCTAATAGTTATTTTTCACAAAATATTCAGATGAAATATATACGTTTTTTTATTGCTCAACAATCAGAAATTAGAAATCAGACCTAAAAAATCGCAATAAAATGATTCGCACCTAATGACTAATGTTGATGATGAATTGTCTATAATTGAGAATGTTTGAGCAGACAACACGATTGTGAAATCATGGGTGATCGAGAATAGTTGACCAAATTGCGTTGTTTGAGTTCTACGTGTCTGTGGAATGAGATAAAAAATACTCCTCCAATTTTGAAAGAGTATTTTGATCTAAATTATTTTAAGTATGAAATGATTTTAAATAAAAAATAATAATAACTATTTGAAAAAAATAGATTCGGGTCAGTATGATAGTTTGCAAGTTTATATATATATATATATATATATATATATATATATATATATATATATATATATATATATATATATATATATATATATATATATATATATATATATATATATATATATATATATATATATATATATATATATATATAAATGCAATATGCAATAATGGATTTTCTTTTGTCTATTGGCACGCAACTTTGTTGTTTCTTTTGTTTTGTACCACACCTTTACAAAGTGCACAACTAGGTAAAGTAGTTGTTTTTGTTTTTATTTGTTCAAATAACTGACTTTCTAATTGCTTTTTAATCCATGTGAAACATTAAGAAAAGGAGTAGTTGAGTTACTGGCGAGGAAAATGAAGCAATATAACACATGTTTTATTTAAAAAAAAGGTAGTTGTTTTAAATACGTATTGATCATGCATATTGCTGAGGTTACCAACTTACCATTACATGATTATTGGAGAAAAAGATATAAAAAATAATCTTTTATTACAAGATTGATATTTATTGTTCGAAAGCAAGCTATATTGTAATCCAAAGAATACTCCATAACCATTGCCAATTTTTTTTGTTCAAGCTTACAATCGGTCTAGTAACGGTCGTTTATTTGTAAAAATATTTATTATCTTTTTAAGTGTTATAAAAAAATATTATAAAATTATTTGGATTAGTTTATCCGGTATTAAAACGTAATAACCTGATATATATATATATATATATATATATATATATATATATATATATATATATATATATATATATATATATATATATATATATATATATATATATATATATATGGTAAATTGGTTTAAATAAGGCCTAAGGTATTTTAGATAATTTAGATTAACCGAATTTAGAACAACTAACTTATCAAAAACTACTTATTTAAATCAATAAATATTTTTAATTTTAATTTAGCTAAACACTAAAAGCTATTTATTAACGATGTTAAACTGTAATAAAGTAATAAACATACTATATATGCAATCCTAAATACCTTTTAATCTAGAATTTACGCATTGCTCCTGAGTTTCATTTAAAGAGATAAAGGAAAGGGAGATAAAGGTTTTTTTTTAATAAATCAATGGTATTATATGGGTAAAGTTTTTTTTCATTAAATTTGTCCCGAGCTTCATTTAAAGAGATAAAGGAAAGGGAGCAGGAAGATTTGGAAAGATCTTTCCTCCCGACTTTTATTTAAGGAGAGCAAAGAAAAAAAATGAAAAAAAATTAAGTTAATTTCCCCTATAAACTATCCTCCCAAATTGGAAGGAACGAGGGAAAAGAAGATCAATTTATTCTTTTCTTTCTTTCAGTAAACTCGGGAGCGGAGTGTTAGTTCTTTTAACAACCAAATATAGATGTAATTTTTTTTAGGTTTAACAGTGAAATCACTTGAGATAAAGTGTTCAAAGTAGTTGTTGCATGTTCTCTTCATGCGTCTCAACTCTTGGATGACTGCATCTCTTTCATTAAGATTGTCAATATGGTTACATGGTATTATATGGGTAAAGGTTAGACTTATTAGGTGGTACGTAGCAACGATACTCTATCAATGTGAGCAGTAGTAGTAGAGCAATCTCTGTGAGGTAAGTCTTCTCACTGTACCTATGGGTCGAAGACACCAATGTCGGACCACTATTTTGCTATGCGAAGTGTTAGCTATTATGTGATTCTTATATGTTTTTATGATCGGGTTGAAATAAACCCTAAGTCTGGGCCCAATATTATATGATCGGGTTGAAATAAACCCTAAGGTTGGGCCCATTATTGTATGATCGGGTTGAAATAAATACCCGGGTTGGGCCTGTATTTGTGTATTGAGTTGGAATACGCTCCAGGGCTAGGCCTAGATGTATGTTTAGCATGTGGTACTTTGGGGAAACTAACTAATTTTTGTGCTTACAGTTTATGTTGGTTTTAGGTACTTCTGGTACGAAAAGGAAGGGCTTGGCTTGATGGCACACCATCCTCCCCTCATGATTTCCACACCTTTTGGATACTTTTACTCTTATATTTTAGATATTGTAGATTATGATTAACTTGAAACTATTTGGTGATTGAAACTATTGGTTTTTATAATGAAAATTTTTATTATTGTTTTTGGGTTTTTACAAATATGGTGTGCAAACTAAAGGAAAGTTTGTATGGTTTGAAGCAGGTTCCAAGGAAGTGGTACTTGAAGTTTGATGGCTTCATGCGGCGGAATGGGTACAGTAGATGTGAGATGGATCACTACTGTTATTTGAAAAATTCAAATCCTATTCTTTCATCTTATTGTTATATGTTTATGAAATGTTGATTGATGGATCCAACATGCATGAGATCATCAAGCTAAAGAAGCAGTTGGCTAGTGATTTCGAGATGAATGACTTAGGGGCTGCTAAACAAATAGTGGGCATGAGTATAGCCAAGGACAGATTTACCGGTACATTAAAACTTTCACAAGCCAAGTACATGAAGAAAGTTTTAGAAAAGTTCAGCATGGCAGATAAGAGAGCTAGAAGTACACCATTGGGTAGTTAGTTGAGACTCACCAAGAATCAATCCCCAAAAACGGAAGAAGACAGAGAATACATGGCTAAAGTTCCCTACGTATTTGTAGTTGGTAGTTTAATGCATGCAATGGTTTGCACCAGACCTGACATTGCTCATGTAGTGGGAGTTGTGAATAGGTTCATGTCAAATGCGTGAAGACAAAATTGAGAAGGAGTGAAATGGTTGCTACGCTACTTAAAAGGAACAGTTGAGTGTTCCTTATGTTTCGGAAGAAAATGAGTAGTCTTAGAAGGGCTCGTTGATGCAAATTTAGGTGGATGTGCATATTCAGGCAAGAGCACAACGAGTTATGTGTTCACAGTTGGAGGTACATCAATCAGCTGGATGTCAAGGTTACAAAAGAGTGTTGCTCTTTCAACCACGGAAAAAAATACACGGTACTTGCAGAAGCTGCCAAATAGCTCATATGGTTGAAGAGTTTCATGTCAAAACTTGGAATGCAACAGGAGGATTGTGTACTGCATTGTGACAACCAAAGTGCAGTTCACTTAGCAAAGAATCCAGTGTTTCATAGTAAAACGAAACACATTCAGATGAGGTACCATTTCATTTGAGAGTTAATCAATGAAGGAACTCTAAACTTAAAGAAAATCCTTAGAACGAAGAATCTAGCTGATATTTTCACCAAGGTGGTTACCATTGAGAAGTTGAAGCTTTGCATGGCTTCAACTGTCCTTTCAAAAGTTTAAAGATAAGGGTTTGGTAGAGAGAGATAGAGAGAGAGAGAGAGAGAGGTGGGGGGATACTTTGAGGAATGGTGAAATTTGAATGACATATGAAGTTGTTCAAGCCTTAAAGTGGGAGATTGTTGGCGTATGAAGTCTTGCCCAACATAGAGCACAACGGATCACTTGAGGTTCGTGGAGCATATGACAAAGGAACATATCATATGAAATGTTTTTGATCGTCTGACAAAGTAACAAATCAAGTGTCCAAGGATCGAATCTTCCAAAAGGGGGGTTTGGAGCAACTTAGAGCACTTGGAGAAACATAGAGCAACATGGAACATCATGTTGTGCCATGTAGAAGGAAGTTGTGCCATCATTGGGGATGTTGGTCCAAATGATAGCATGATGTTCCATCATGTCTAAAGTTGCACCAAGGTGATGTTGATCCAAGGAGATTTTGAGCCATGAAAATGATGTTGCTCCATCAAGAAGGGAAGTTACTCCATGGAGGAAATGTTGAGCCATCATGGACCATCTTGGTATATGATGCAACATCTTGATTCCTTTGATGTGTCATGTTGATCCACGTATGCTTAGAAGATGATCATGTTTAAGAAATACACCTTTTTGTGCCTCCATGATGGATGTTGGACCATTAGTGTTCATGATGCGCCACATGTGCATCATGATGCTCCATTATGGTCAAGGTGGTCCATCATGTGTGTTGTTGATGCTTATGAGTTATATGACATGTAAGAATGTTCTAAAAGATGTTGCATGGAGGAATATGATTGGTTGTCGCCATTCATGGGCCTATGGAGCAATGGGCTTGGCCCATTAGGGTTTTAGGTCTGATCCCTCAAGTACAAATAGGCTCGGATCCCCATCCTTGTAAATTGCAAGATTTCTGTGAGAGCTCAAAGTGAGATACAATTTTGAGTGCTTGTAATACTTCCAAAAAGTTAATAAAATCCTCTCTCTCTCTCTCCCTCTCTCTCTTTCTCTCTCTTTCCCTCTCTCTCTCTCTCTCTCTTTGTCTCTCTCTCTCTTTCTCTCTCGTTCTCCCGTGGACATAGGTCACCTTGATTGAACCACGTTAAATATTGTGTTCTTTTGATTTATGTTTTTCAGAAGTTTTATGAGTTCACCGAAGTTTGTTTTTTGATATTTATCTGAAATGTTTAACTTGTTTTGTTGTCACCCAAAACATTTCACAACTTTTAAGTATTACATTATGTTGGGGTGTGAAGTTTATACAGAGAAAGGTCTATTGGTGGCAGAAAGCTTTGGTGGTGAGTGAAAGTTATGTTGGTGGTAGAAAGCTTTGCTAGTGAGTAAAACCTTTGTTGGTGGCAGAAAACTTTGTTGGTGAGTGAAAGCTATGTTGGTGGCAAAAATCTCTATTGGTGAGTAAAAGCGCTGTTTGGTGGCAGAAAGCTTTGTTTGGTGGCAAAAAGCTTTGTTGGTGAGTAAAATCTTTGTTTGGTGGCAGAAAGCTCTGCTGGTGAGTAAAACCTTTGTTTGGCAACTAAAAGCTCTGCTGGTGACATAAACCTTTGTTTGGTGGCTGAAAGCTCTACTGGTGAGAGAAAGCTTTGTTTGTCAAGCTTTGCTAATGAAGCTTTGTTTGGCGACTGAAAGCTCTGTTGGTGAGAGAAAGTTATGTTTGGTGGCTGAAAGCTCTGCTGGTGAGAGAAAGTTATGTTTGGCAGCTAAAAGCTCTATTGTTAGAGAAAGATTCATTTGGTGGCTAGAAGCTCTGTTAGGAAGGAAGAAGCTGATGCATGGAATTCTGTGATTGGCTGACAATTAGGACATCCCCTTCCTAGGCTAATTATAGATATGTCTGGCTCATCAGAATTAGGTTTCTCATGCTTGCTAATAAATAAGCATACATCTTCATCAATATTTTGTGCACATAAATTTCATGAGAGAAAATCATTGTGAGGTTTAGTACACATCCTTTAGAGCAGTTTGCAATAAAGAGAGATTCTTTTGTTTTGAGAGCTCAGGTGAGGTGCCACTTTTGTGAGTGATTGTAATTGTTCTTGGAAGTTTAATATATAAAAGTCCTACTTTCTCTTTCTTTCTCTCTCTCTCTCTCATTCGTATGTAGACGTAGGTCACCTTGACTGAACCACACTAAATATCATGTTCTGGTTTTATAGTTTTTCATTTGTAGTTTTCTAGATGTTTTATTCTGCAAGTTTCACCGAAGTTTGTTTGATATTTGTTTGAAAGTGCTTAGCTTGTGTTTGTTGTATTTTCAACAAACTGGTATCAGAGATTAACAAGTGGTATCAGAGTTCTTATGCTTCTTGGCAAGTGATATCTGATTCCCAACACATTACTCAGTGTGAAATAGTTTTTAAGGTTTGTTAAATGTAGATATGATTAAAGTCACTTTATCAAGTTGTTAAAACAGGTTGAGTTAGATAAATAGTTGAAAAGCGTATTTCACAACACATGTATCATAATTTCGAGTATTTTTATAATTTTTGAATACTTCACATTTCAAACATGAAATAGATTATCATGATATTTACGATACATAGATGAAAACATAGGACAATTTTTCCCATCTCAAAATGCCTTTGTTTTAATAAATATTATAAGTATTGTTGGTTAATTATTTGTTTTCAGAATGCCGTGTTCGAGGTAAATTTGACTATAAATACAAATATTGAAACTATAGGGACTATTTCACATTATTGGAGAGGTTGAGATGTACATTGGCTCCTGAGGCACCTATTAGTATCACATGTTTTGGCATGTGATCAGATGTTCGAACATTTATCCCTATTACAGTTAGAACACATATTAGTTTCTCGGAAATTTGTACTTGTAGACATGGACGATCACCTTATATGGTAGCGAGACATGACTACGTTGTGTTGCCAAGATGACAACCAAGTTTCATATCTTTGAGACTTATCTCCATATACTTTTACATTCTAGAAATTATTGGGGATGTCAATATGAAGAACATGTCTTGAGTGTAAAGTGCATTTTTCATGGTGCTGATCATGTACCACATTAGGCGGATGGGTTATTATGGAGTTTTTACTTGTATATTTTTAAAGTATTTGACTAGTAACCGACACTTGACCTTATCAGTATGCCACAGAGGAAACTATAACATACCATATGCATATGTCATTGCTTTTTTAATCTTGTAATGTGTAGATATTTTATTAATTGTAACTTAATAATATAAAAACATATATTTATTTACATATTAATTTTTTATGAAATGTCTTTAAGATTATGAAAAAAGGATGTTACTTTCAATGCAAAACAAACAACAAACAAACAAACATCTATTATCTATATAACTGTTTTTTTGAATTTTAGGTACTTATCCAGATACAGAACTTTACCCGCATCAATATATCTATGTCTATGTTGAATCTAAGATTCCACAAGGTTGAAGTCTAAAAGAAGTTGACAACAATCTACATAGATATTGTTATTCCATCATTTTGTCTCATTTTTTTAATTCAACAATCTATTTTTCTATCTTTATGATTCCCTTTACTATTTTGTCTATGCTTGCAATAACATCCTTGAACTGCTCAATGCTCTAGCTTCCAAAAATATTAGGTAGCTTGGTCAAAATTTATAGCTTCTAAAAGTAATTGTTAATTAGGGATGGGATCCCTAAAAACTCAAAACCATGCTCTACTCTCCAAATGGCGGTGGGGATTAAAGTCGCGAGAAAAAGGACTTTGGTGTGACACGATCTCAAGCATTCACAACCTGAAAAACAAACCTCTAGATTTTATTGCAAAGAAATTTATTCTAGGATTCTGGAATAATATTGTTAAGTCTTTAACAGGTCTTGGACTTATAACTACTAATCCCTTTGATATTTTTTTTTTCTTTGATGTAGGTTGTGGCAACTCTAGTCTCTTCTGGAAGACACTTGGATACAAGTTTCAAGATCATTTTCCTTATCATATATGCCTTGGAATCTTTGAATTTTTGAAAATTGGTGGTTGTCGAGGCCAACACAAATAATAACCCTAAATATTACACACTAAAATAGTGTATAGTGGTAAAGGGATCGAATCCACGGAGATTGGTTCAATTTATAACTCTATGAAAAATCTCTTTGTAAAAATACTTGAAAATGACAATAAAAATAAAATGGGGTGGGGTGGGTTTGGTGTTTTGAAATACTTGAAACAACTAGAATTAACAATGATTTAAATAGACAAATGCAACAAAAATAAGAGTTTGATGTAAAATCAATGAGTGAGAGATGGTTGACTTAAAGTTTCCTCACTTTGACTTTTGATGAACATATCATTAGAATCCAATGGTGCAATACTTTGAATTAAATCCTTAATTTGGCTATAGTAATCCAAGGAGCTTGGGATTACCTAGACTTTTCTTAATTGTTGAAATGGCTAGAGAAGCTCATAACAATTTCCTTAGTCAAAGTCACTAATTCCAAATAGCATGTAATTAGTGAAAGTCAACTAGCATTAAGAACCAAAAAGTCACCAAATCCAAGAGGGGTCAAATGCTTTCACCACCATGTTGGAGGAAATGTTTTTATGATTGTGTGAAGCAAAAACAACACAAAAATCATTTGTTGCTTGCTAATTTGAGGATCCTTTACTTAATCAAGAAATTAGCCAACTAATCACCACAAACACATTTAAACCCATGAACTAAAACATACAAGTAGTGATAAGATGTTAAAACACAAAACATTCCCATAAAGATTTAAGAACATGTTCATGGATTCTTCAACATTCAACAAAAGTTCAAAGGATTAACCAAAAGTCAACCAAGATTAGTTTAGCCAAGCATGGCTAAACCCAAAGAAACAAAGTTAGAGAAATTTGTACCAAACATTAAGCAAGAATCAAGAGATAAAAATATGATGTTCTTCAAGGGTTCTTGGCCTTCAAAAGTCTCCAAAACTCCAGAGAGAATCTTCAAAAATCGGATGTCCAAGAGTCTCCAAAAGATGGGCACCAACCTTCCTCAAATAGCTCAAAAGAAGAATTTCCGAAACTGCCCTTGCAGGAGGTTGCGCGACCCGCGTGCTGCTGCGCGGGTGGGTTGCGCGGGTGGTCCCTGAATGTAGCATCTTTGAGGTTTTGGGCCTCCATAGCTTAGCCCACTTGGCCCAGTGCGAGCCCAATCAGCTCCTAGCCCATTTTTCTTCAAGTTTTCTTCAATTTAAGCCCAATTTGGCTTCTCCAAATGATTCATAGCTCGTAAACTCGCCCGATTAATAATCTATGCATGCTTGAATATACTCCCGCATCTTGCAAATTTAAATGTTTATTTCTCTCCAAGCCTTCAAATAATCATCAAGCTCGCTCCATGCATCATCTCCACCACCCATCAAGCCTAAGATCCTTGTTTTCCACCAATTCCCATCGCTTTCCATACGTCCCGAACATTCCCGCTCCACTAGTCTCCATGAAATCTGCAATAAAGCTCACGAAACTAGAAAGTGCCCGAAATAGTCATAAAATAACAAAAAGGAAAATATGCATGAAAATTAACTAGATTATGGATGAAATATGCTAAAATAAACTATAAAAAGAAGTAAACAAAACTAACTATCAAATCACCCCAAGCTTAAACCTTACTTGTCCTCAAGTAAGACAAGACTAAAATGAACTTGGAATGAACTATCCTAGAGAAAATAAAAAGAATGGATAGAGCCACAGAACCTGATCACCGTTAGTCAACATGGTCAGAATTGATCTTGCTATTACCTCACGAATTTTTCATCCGATGACAAAGGGACCATAAACCATAGCCAGGACAACTCCTTTAGGTGAGTAAGGAGGGATGAGCAGTCGCAGCCTCAATGGAACATGCATACAATGAAGAATATTTGTAGTAGGGAGAAAGCAGCTGGATGGGTTCGGGTGGAGCTCTTCTGTAAGTGTACACTCTGATCTCATGTTTGCTGGTTTCTCTCATGTGTAACTAGGTTTATTCGCTAGGGCACCATTGTAGGAATCAACTCACTTGGTGTTGGCCCAAACCTCCCGTAGTATCCGACTCGACAGTCGCCCTAATATCACCAATTTGCGAAAAACAACTCGATCTATATACAATAAAACATACCTAAATAAATGAATATCAAACGTCGGGTGACCAAAATGTTGGAAAATTTAGTTCAATAATTGAACCGGTCACCCTTCTCAGATTTCTGCAGCTGGGAATTTGCCTGCCCCCTTTTTTTTCTTTTTCTTTTTTTTTTTTTTTTTGTTTTTTTTTGTTTTTTGTTTTCTTTTTGTTACCATACTTGAAGGTAATGTAATAACAACCCTTTGACTCAAAATTTGGTTCCTAAAATGTGTAAGTGGAACCGAAAGGGTAGTAATATAATCCGAATGGTCTAAGCGAGAAAATGACCATGTGTGGAGCATAAAGATATAATGTAAGCTCCTCTTCAAATTTGTGATTTTTTTTTCAAAAATAATGAAATGTCCACATGCGGACTAAAAGACTTCTCCAAAATCCTAAGAAAATCGCAAAAAGATATGGTGATGTAAAGAGACCGGATATGGATTCTACTCGGGGACAAGCACTAGTGCTTCATCCTAACGGTTCAAACATGATCAAGTGTGATCCTCTCGGCGGTAGTGACCGCAAGGCTAAGACATCCATTGCTATAGTATATCCTACAGTCATTAGTATTGTATGCATAATTCTTCATGAAAACTACCTGTCCATGATCACTTACCCCTTTAAGCTACCAGCATCTGATCCCAAGTATGAGATCCCAAACTGCAGCTAATGGTCCCCGTTCGATGGGTGAGATAACAACAAGATCCTGGACCAATAATGATACAATAACTGTGAACCTATTCCATGGCATCCAGGGGTGAGAATAAACAGACAACAAAAATGCATGAATGCTAATGCCTAAGCTAAATGTTATGCAAAAATATAAAAGGTGAAAAAGAAGAAAATAAAATCTTTTTGGAATTTTAAATAAATAAAAAAAAATGAATGAAAATTAGCTTAAAACTAAAATGTTATGCAACCTAGTTAAAATGCATGAAAAAAAATAGAAATAAAATAAAAGATAAGGGATATGCCCCACCCCAAGCTTAAGAACAAGCATTGTCCTCAATGCTTAAGGAAAGGGCGGAAAGGACCTAAATCGGAGGATTGGATGACGGGAGATGTTTGTGGCGGTGGTTTCGTGAAATTACGACCGGTAGAATTCCGACAATCTTGAATTTTCCGGCGAGGTGGTTGCTGGAAGGTTATATAAGAGGAATGGAGTGGGAGGTCAAGATGATTAAATGAAGAAGAAGGGAAGCTGAAAATTTTAATCTATGGGTCAAAAAGGGTCAATTTCGGTCAATGTTGGTCAAGAAAAGTCAAAAGGTCAACTCATTAAAACCTTTGGTCAACACCTGGTCAAATAATAGCCAAAAATAGCCCAAATCGCCCAGCACAGTGCGCGGGTCGCGCAGAGTAGCACGCGGGTCGCGCAGACCTTGCAGTTAAGTCTTGGGCCAATGTCGCTTCATCACCCCTGGCCGCGCAACAGCACGCGGGTCGCGCAACCTCCTGATCCTGATCTTCATTTTTGCTTCATTTTTCTTCGTTTTTCACCCGTTCTTGCTTTGGAAGGCCCCAAACACCTAGAAACTCTTGATTTCTTCAAAAACAACTCTTTTGAATCCCAAAAATATCTTCCAAACTCATTTATTCAAATTAAAAACATGAAAACACAATGCCTTCCAAAAATGCCCTTCTTTAACGTCTTTGGCGAGACGCCTCCAAACTTCACTTTAACACTTTGGGGCGTCCAAATGGACGACATCTTGGACATTTGAATCAAAACCTTCATTGAATGGCTTCAATCGATGTCCATTAACCTTGCACATTTGCCCCGTGTCTACATTTTTTAATTTCCACCCTCCATTGGGACTCTTTTCTTGTATTTGACTTTCTTTTTACGGGAGAACCATACCGGACTTAGACCTTTGATAATAGAAATCATCCAACCATATTCTCTCTCGTATTTGTTCCGTAAGGTGACCAACTCTTCCCTCTTTGACATGGTGGTTGAGTAGGTGACCGGTTGGGCGTCTTCTTTCTCGGGATAGGTAACCTTTGAAGAGTCTGACAAATTTTTCGTTTGTGGCTCTTGTGGTTGGTCTACCACTGGAGTTAGTTTCTCAATGGTAGTGGGTGACTCAACCTCTCCTTCGTTAACCCCTATTACTTCCTTTACAGTTTCATTGACAACATTCTTAATTTCTTCTTCCTCTTTGACAACTTCTTCCACTTCTACTTCTTCTTCCTCTTCTTCATATAACACTCTTGGGGCATCAAAAGTTTTCTCATCTTTAGATGGAATGCAACATGCGTTATGACATGGGCTCTCTTCAGATGGTAATTTGTATTGAGATTCCACTATACTCAATGATTGAGAAATTTGTGTTATTTGTTGCTCTAAGCTTTTGAGGCTAGCTTGAGTTGTTTCCTGGAAAATTTGGGTAGAAGTGGCAATGCTTTTCACAATGTCCTCTAAGGACATGCTTGGCGTTTCAGTTTGTTGAGGAGGGTAAGGATAGGGTTCTTGGAATAGTGGAGTCGGTTGGTATTGGTTATTTCCCCATGTTTGGTATGGGTTTTGGTAATGGTTATTTCCCCAAACTTGGTTGTTGTCCCACCATTGATCATGTTGAGGCTGATCATAACTCCATTGGTTTGACCGGTAGTAGCTTCCTTTCTCTTGCACTTCTTCCCATTCTCCTTGTAAATATGGACACATGTCGGAATGATGTCCATTTTGGGCGCAAAAATCACGAAGAAGAGGTGTGGGCTGTACACTTTGGTTACTTTCAATCATCATAACTAACTGAGCTAGCTCAGAAAGTTGGTCTTCGGTGCAAGGAGTGTTCATTTCCGAACCATACTTTTTTTTTATTTCGGGATTTTAAATTTGAGTACCTGCACAATGAGATCTAGGCATAGAGAAACAAATTGATTAAAAATAAACCAATCCCCGGCAACGGCGCCAAAAATTTGGTGGTTGTCGAGGCCAACACAAATAATAACCCTAAATATTACACACTAAAATAGTGTATAGTGGTAAAGGGATCGAATCCACGGAGATTGGTTCAATTTATAACTCTATGAAAAATCTCTTTGTAAAAATACTTGAAAATGACAATAAAAATAAAATGGGGTGGGGTGGGTTTGGTGTTTTGAAATACTTGAAACAACTAGAATTAACAATGATTTAAATAGACAAATGCAACAAAAATAAGAGTTTGATGTAAAATCAATGAGTGAGAGATGGTTGACTTAAAGTTTCCTCACTTTGACTTTTGATGAACATATCATTAGAATCCAATGGTGCAATACTTTGAATTAAATCCTTAATTTGGCTATAGTAATCCAAGGAGCTTGGGATTACCTAGACTTTTCTTAATTGTTGAAATGGCTAGAGAAGCTCATAACAATTTCCTTAGTCAAAGTCACTAATTCCAAATAGCATGTAATTAGTGAAAGTCAACTAGCATTAAGAACCAAAAAGTCACCAAATCCAAGAGGGGTCAAATGCTTTCACCACCATGTTGGAGGAAATGTTTTTATGATTGTGTGAAGCAAAAACAACACAAAAATCATTTGTTGCTTGCTAATTTGAGGATCCTTTACTTAATCAAGAAATTAGCCAACTAATCACCACAAACACATTTAAACTCATGAACTAAAACATACAAGTAGTGATAAGATGTTAAAACACAAAACATTCCCATAAAGATTTAAGAACATGTTCATGGATTCTTCAACATTCAACAAAAGTTCAAAGGATTAACCAAAAGTCAACCAAGATTAGTTTAGCCAAGCATGGCTAAACCCAAAGAAACAAAGTTAGAGAAATTTGTACCAAACATTAAGCAAGAATCAAGAGATAAAAATATGATGTTCTTCAAGGGTTCTTGGCCTTCAAAAGTCTCCAAAACTCCAGAGAGAATCTTCAAAAATCGGATGTCCAAGAGTCTCCAAAAGATGGGCACCAACCTTCCTCAAATAGCTCAAAAGAAGAATTTCCGAAACTGCCCTTGCAGGAGGTTGCGCGACCCGCGTGCTGCTGCGCGGGTGGGTTGCGCGGGTGGTCCCTGAATGTAGCATCTTTGAGGTTTTGGGCCTCCATAGCTTAGCCCACTTGGCCCAGTGCGAGCCCAATCAGCTCCTAGCCCATTTTTCTTCAAGTTTTCTTCAATTTAAGCCCAATTTGGCTTCTCCAAATGATTCATAGCTCGTAAACTCGCCCGATTAATAATCTATGCATGCTTGAATATACTCCCGCATCTTGCAAATTTAAATGTTTATTTCTCTCCAAGCCTTCAAATAATCATCAAGCTCGCTCCATGCATCATCTCCACCACCCATCAAGCCTAAGATCCTTGTTTTCCACCAATTCCCATCGCTTTCCATACGTCCCGAACATTCCCGCTCCACTAGTCTCCATGAAATCTGCAATAAAGCTCACGAAACTAGAAAGTGCCCGAAATAGTCATAAAATAACAAAAAGGAAAATATGCATGAAAATTAACTAGATTATGGATGAAATATGCTAAAATAAACTATAAAAAGAAGTAAACAAAACTAACTATCAAAAATTCATTGATAGGTGCTCCACAAATATTCACTATTGGTCTTGGTTAAGCTCTCCCTATAGCCCAAAGGCTCTTAGGGAACTCGTGAAATTATATTCAATCATAAACTCCTTTAGGTTTTCACAACTTCCAGAAAAATATCAATTCTCAATAGCTCCTTATGGTTGCTTCTCGGTGGATCTGATAAGACATTATTTGGATGCAAAACGCCACCCTTATATTGGCCCCTAGATCACTTGGGTTAACTTGGTTCCTATCAAAGTTTTATGTTTTATTTGGCGGGTTAAATTAAATGGCATTCAAGTTGTTAAGGCTTTAATATCGAGAGGTATGAACATTCAATCATCTATTTGTCCTTTTTGGACCTTCATTACTGAATCCACAAACCATCAATTTACGGACTGCCATTTTTCTTCCAACGTTCAAGAATGGGTGTTTAAGTGGTGAAATATTCCTAATCATAACTTTTCTAGGGCTTTAGATCTAATCAAATTTGCAGCCAAATAGGGCAATTGCCCAAGGAAACACAATAAAATAATCATAATAATTTGTTGTCTATTATGGTGCATTTGGAAGGAGCACAACTTTGGGGTCTTTGTGTTTCTAAAGTCCCGATGCTTAAACGAGCCCCTCACCTGAGCACGAGTAGAAGCGATGACCGTTATGACTGCAGCAACAACAACCTTAGACACCGCGGCGTATCCCTCATCAAACAACTTGATCATGACAATCTTGATAGACCCAAACAACTCCGGGGTGGCACCCTAGACAGCACTATCCACCGCAGCAACAATCAGTTCCCGCAGCTGATCGCCCGTCAAACTCGACCTACCCAAGCCGCCAGATCCTCTCGTAAGCACTATACTAAAAATAAACCAAAAGGTATCAGAATCCCATAATTCAAATCCTCTCAATGAATTACGAAAGGATAAACCCATAGGCTTGTGACTTTTTTGCTACGCGTACATGTCCTTTGCTTCCAGTAGTACGGGCCCAATACTACTTTCCATACCTACCTGTATTGTCTCAAGAATCATCACAGAAAACCAAAAATAGACCCAAACCTGCATACTCACAGACCCTATACTCACTCTCCTAAGATTGTCTACCAAACCCCATTCGACCCACCAAATCACACACTCATGAAACTTCCACCAACCCTGTAACCGTTCGTGCGTGCTAATCATACATAAATCTGGACCCCATGGACAGCTGAATACTTGATTTTACCCTGAGCCTACAACCAAACAAAGAACAGGAAATAAGGCCAAATCAAACATTCTCATGCTATAAGATCTTAGTTATGTATATTTATGATGCATACACTAGACAACTATAGTAATGATGTCAATTTCATAAAGCGAACAAGAAGAATCCCTAGGCTACCAGGCATCAAGATTCTTAGCCTAATTTAGCATGCAATTCTAACACAATAACATAATCATACAATAATGTGGTTAACTTGGGTATACTTTTTGCTTCGATTATTCGTGCACACCTCTTCCTTCCTTGGTTATTTTTTGGAAAACAATTTATAAAATTTTGTAGATCCGTAGTTTGAGTATGGACTCACACGAATATTTGTCCAATTCGCTCAAACCAGGGCTCTGATACCAACTTGTAACATTCCAAAATCACAGTAAAATTTTTCATTTAAAAATACAGATGAAAGCATCATTTTTTACAAATCATTGTTTCAAAAGTAGAAAATTATAAATCAGAGTATCCCAGAAAACCGTATCAAATCAAATCAAATCAAGAAAGATGTCCCGATCATGTCGTCGCAGTGCCCCGATCATCTGGAGTACCTGAAACATAAACTAAAACTGTAACCCTAACGCTTAGTGAGATTCCCCAAGATACCCCACAGAACATATAAATAGACATATACGATGCATGTTGGGCCCACAACCTCCAGGTTGGATTACCCTAGCCCACAACCTCCCGATTGGATTGTTCCGGGCCACAATCTCCCAATTGGTTTGCCCCGGTATGTCTATCTATCGCACAAAGCAATGACCTCAACCCAATGAACATATGTCGATATATATATATATATATATATATATATATATATATATATATATATATATATATATAACATCTAATACAGTTAATCATACAGATATAACAGGTCACTATAGCATATCAATATCCTTCAAACTAGGATACCTAATCTATCAGGCCAACATTGGTGCCTTTGACCCCCACGTATAATGAGGAAGAACTCACCTCATAATCAGCCGAGAACAAGAAAATTTCACAGAGTCGTGAACGACTCCAAAAACTAGCTCAACGATCACCTAACCAATACCAAGTACCTAATTTTATTTAACAATTCAAAATACCTCTAGGTCAAAGGTCAAAGTCAACGATTCAACTCAGTCAACTCAGCTGAGTATGCGGGACATACTCAACTTGGACGCCCTTGGGGACAATTTCTCTCTTAACTGCGCAGGAATATGAACAAAAGACGTGCATCCAAACACTCGAAAATGCCTATAGTACTTTTAACCGGAAAATCTAACTGAGACATTACTGCGGAGATTCTTACCAAAAAATGAGACATTCCATGCCTACTCCTAGGCAAAATCATGCTAAGGGCTCAGCTTACTCCTTCAATAGCATATTCAATAGCAAAAGAAGGTGTATACAAGCCTTGACCAGGATCAGACTATTGACCCCGTACGCACGACATACTCAGAAGCTACACACGACGAACGCATCGAAGTCCCTTTTCCATAATAAGAGCTTAATGCATTAAGATCTTACGTTCCAATTATAGATCCAAGGCCAAATTACCACTAAGAGTCATAAACTTTCCAACTTTATGACTTTGCATGTCCATTAAGTGCTTAATACCAACAATCCTAACTTCTTAATACCTAAATACATTCTAGAGCGTGTATGGGGAAGAACTAAGCATCAAGATCTCATTTTTATGACTCAGTACCCCTCAACGGGTTTGAAAGGACGACTTATTTGGTTAAGATCATGCCATGCTCAAGAATCACCAAGGTTAGGACCAAAAATACCCTAAATGAAGGAATAACTAGATCTATAAGAAAAGATGATCAAGCTAGGAGCTTTTTACCTCCTAAAGGTTGCTAGCAAGGTAAGGATCCCATATCTAAACTTCTTCCAAGCTTCAAAAGTCCTTCCACCGCCACCTTTTTTTCTTCAAGAATACCACCAAAACACAAAATGAGCTCAAGGTGCACTGTCCATGATTAGGTTTAGCTAGATGGGCAATTTTTAGGTGGAGGCTGATGAGGGTGAAGGTCTTTGGGATATAAATGGGATTATAGGGGTGTAAACCCTACAAATTAGGGTTTTGGTCTGAAGTGCATATGCATCACGTACATACTGAGTACACTATACGTACGTGCGCGAGCCCACGTTCCTCATGCATGAGTACGCCATGCGTACACTCTGAGTACACACGACATACAGACCAGAAATGCAAACTTAAAGAGTTAAGGGTTAGAAATGAACCTTCTTGGAATGGGTGTTACAATTGGAAGGTAAAATGGTGTTTTTCCCAAATAATGTTTAATTATGAGCCTAGGCCTTTCATGAGTTAGACATTAGCTTAATTATTAGTTAGGTTTTTATTATGGATATGTTTAGCAAGAGGAGACTTGATATCGTTGGCTCAAGTGGGTGGTTTATCTTGACTTCAGGGTTGAGGTGAGTCTTCTCAGTATACTATGTAGGATTCTAGTTATCTTTGTGACTCTTTCATGTGTATGTTGGGTTGGGTCATTTACATGTATGTTGGGATGGGCCCATTTTCATGTAGGGTTGGGCCTATTTATATGTATGTTAGACTGGGCCTATTTGTTTGTATGTTAAACTGAGCCATTTACATGTTGGTCTAGACCCATTTGTATGTTGGGCTAGGCCTATGTGTATGTTATGTGGTATTTGGAGAACACAATAAGCTTTGTGCTTATGGTTTGTAATTTAACATTTACAGGTACTTCCAGTTCCAAAAATAAAGTCTCGGCTTGACTGTACAACATCCCTTGATATCTTTTCCGCATTGATTATATTTGTTTTACTTTGATGGTTGAGAAATACAATTCACTTCGATTGGTTTTGGAACAACTGGTTGTATGGAATTAATGATTTAAAAATGAAAAGTTTTATCGGTATTTTTGGGACGTTATAAGTTGGTATTAGAGCCTTGCTTTGAGGAATTCGGGCACACTCTCGGGTGTGTTTGAACTAGTGAGGAATTGGTAATCTTTTTGAAAGAAAATAATTTTAAAAAAAAGATTTTTAAAAAGAAAGGGGTGTGATATATGCAATCAGTCGAGCTCAAGTAAGTGATTCCCAGAATGCCCATACACGATGATGTGTTATATGTGTTATAGAATGTTTTGCACGATAAGAGTTAATATGAGGATATGTACATGGTTGCATGGTAGAATGCCTATTAGGAGAGATGCTTATTAGGAAGACTTTTGCATGGTTGTTGAGAGAAGAACTTGATAAGAAAGATTATATGTTTGCGGAAATATATGTTAATCTCAATGGATCTTTAAACGGCTCAACAATAAATTAAGATGTGGAATGTTATAACAACTATACGAAGATATAAGAACAATGATTGCGAGAAAAACATAAGTCAAATAATAAACTTAGTTGAATCTTAACCCAACAAGCTTGAAGTTAATAAATGATGAACAACATAAGTGTGAATGGATACAAGAGACTTGTATTACTAATAAGAATTCCAAGTACAAGACACATTTAGAACAACTCTGAAGCCCTCTATGCAAGTCTTCGCATCCAACTTTTGAACTAGTCTTCGCATCACCATACCAACACATCTTCACATACCTAAAAATATTTAGCTAAATTTCCTTAGCTATCGAGGGTCACTTCATGCTTTACCACATTGTTTACCTATTAAGGTGTATGGGAGGATTCATGTTTGGAGATACGTGTGAATGGATACAAGAGACATGTATTACTAATAAGAATTCCAAGTACAAGACACATTTAGAACAACTCTGAAGCCCTCTATTTATAGATAAAAAAGTATATCATACAGATCAAATCATGCTTACGTATGACATATAGACGGCCATGTCAGACATGCTTTGACCGACACAATCTTTACAAAAGATATGATGTGATAAAGTAAACAAAAGTACTTTATCTTCGGTGTAGATCACAAAAAGACAAAGGGTTGGCAAGTCTTCGCATGACCATACCAACACATCTTCACATACCTAAAAATATTTAGCTAAATTTCCTTAGCTATCGAGGGTCACTTCATGCTTCACCACATTGTTTTCCTATTAAGGTGCATGGGCGGATGCATATTCGGAGATATGGGGGCATATGCCCCCAACACTATTCAATAACCTAATGTTTTTATTAGAAACTGGGCTAAAAAACTATTATTATGTAGTCCCCCAACATAGTCGGCCCAAGTAGTCAAAATAACAATAGGTTTTTTTAACTCAATTGTTTATGTAATTGTGTTAAATTTGTGAAAGGTTGAACTTTTAGAACTTTAATCATAATAGTACAATAGTAGTTTATGTAATTTTATAAGTTTGCAACTTTTGGCTATAATATGTTCTGATTATTTAGATTTGAATGGAAAATTTTGTGAATTGTGATCTTTAAAAGTCTTTGAAGTTAAGCTATGTGATAATGTATAATATAGCTATGAATTTTGGCTAGAATATGTTATAATTCTTTAAATTGGAATGGTAAACTACACCACCATCTTTATGAGGTCTTTTTATAAATTGGAATGCAAAACAGACCATTTGACCCCATCAGTAATTTAAACCACTTTGATCCGAAAAAAAAAAGTTATATTTGAATATGTGCCCCCAAGCTACCCAAACCCTAGATCCACCACTGTTGAGGTGGTTGTGCAGTTATTATCATAAAAAGAAAAAAAAATGAAATGTCTGAGCTACTTAAGACCATGTGACATAAGCCATAACATACACGAACAAAAAAATTGATCCTTTACCTAATAAACTCAAAATTGATGTTGCTATGGACAAAGACACCCCAACATTCTCTTTTGACCCCCCTCCCCCCCCCCCCCCACAATTGTTGACATTGTAAAATTTGAGGTTAGGGTTTTGATTTTTGATTTTTCATAACAAAATCTGAATTGAAAATATAATTTTCATTAATTTCTAATTTACAATAATCTACTATAGGGATCCCGCTGTAAGCCTGTAATTATTTCATTCCTGGCTTAGCTGTTTAGCACAGCTTCTATGTCATGAGGTAAGCACTTATCTAACACCCAATCGACTTGTATACTTGTATGTGTGTATATTCAAATAGAAGTCACACTTATCTAACAAGTGAACAAGACTAAATTCCCCTAACATCATGCTTAATCTACTTATATGTGTTGGCTTGAATTCGCACTAGTAAACATATTTTCTCTCCAAAATAAATCGTCATTTCCCCACAAAAGAAAAAAAAAACATAAAATAACACAAACATAGTGATGCTAATAAAACCCACATTCCAAGATTCAATCCAAAAGCATGGAAGCTTTCTTCCATTAGTAAGAGTATTACAAGATGGATTTTCTTTTAGTGTAATTCATTGAATTTCCTTCAAAACCCCATTTAGAGTTTTGAAAGCTGGATTGCAGGTATGAGTCATTAGATATAGATAACTTGCTTCTTTTTTCATCCAGCTCTTTCTAACCTCAAGGCTTTCTTCTATTATGGGCTTTCCCTTTTTCAGTCATTTGAATGACCAAAAATACCCTTCTCTCAGCTTACGGTCAAATGAATCACAATAACAACCAGCTTTCTTCAATCTATAGGCCGAATATCAATACCTTCAATAATGAGCCCAGATTTCCAATGTAGCTCACGTGTCTCCATAAAACACATCTCCACTTCATCATCAATCTCATTCTCACAATTATAAAATCTCCCCAACTCAATCTTCATCCACCCATCCACCCGCCTCTATGGGCCCCCACCCATCAACACCTCTCCATCTCTACACCATCCTACAAAACACCGCTCTTTTTTGGTGGTTTCAAGTAAACAGTCGTTGCCACATCATCATATCCACCAACATGTCTCACAACTCCATCTCCATCTCTACTCCAGAAAACTGAAGTGTCTTGCCATACAACCACCAACTCATTCACAACTCTTTTCCCCTGCTCCACACCTGCCGCCACGCAAATAGCCTAAACTTGAACCAAACCTTGGAGACATTTTGGGCTCTCGGTCGCCTTGTCCACCACCCGGCTGAGCCCATCGTGAAGGACCCACGAAATATCCTTCTCCAACACCCCTCTTGCAGCGCTCTCCCCAACCAGCTCAGCCTCCAGTTCTTCTGTTTGCTCGCTTAGGCCAACATTCTCCAAACTCAGGGCTCCCACGCAATCATTCAAGCACCTCACCTCCTCGTTTAGCTTCACTATTTGGTCATTCAAGCTTGCCTTCTCGCATAACGCCACCTCTTGTTGGGCCTCCCAGGTGCGCTTGCCGGTTTCCATCTTTGTCACTTGGGATTTCAGCTCTGCACATTCGATGCTCACCTTGTCCGAATGAAACTGGATGGTCTCTATATCAGAGATATGCTCGGCAGCTGAAACTAGGTAAGATGACACTTGGTCAGCGGCATAGCGAAGACCGTCATCCATGTGCTCATCCGTCAGGACAACCAAAGCCTCAATGGTCGCAGGCGGAAAAGCGTGTCGACACTACTCAAGAGCAGTGTCGTGGTCAGACACGAGATCTTGGGAGTCAGGCTCCAAGATGGCATGTAGGCACCGACATGAAAACCTACATAGGGGGGATAGTTCCTGATTTATCAGAAGCAGTTGACACAAGACCTTGGGAAGGAAACGACCCACTCCTCGACTTGGCTCCTCTAGTAGCGGGAGCAGGGCTGGTCATGTTGGTGTTTTCTTTGTCTGTATAACTGGGCGGTTCAATCTCCCTGTTGTGCGCCCCCTCCAGCAGTTTGATGGGCATGGGTGGAACCCTTAGAGCCCCTAGCAAGAAACTCATATTACATTTCTTGCGAAGAGGGGGCTCGGTGCCAACCGTCTCAGCACGACCGCCGAAAGAGGCTGCCAAGAAAGCAAAACGCCTCTTGACACGGTGGAGACTCCTAAGGGACCCGGAAGGAACATGATCCTTCTGAGAAGAGCCAGTAACAACAATGTATTGCATATCTGGATCCTCGTCGGCGCCAGTAGCACTTTTCGAACCCACGGTAGCCTCGATTCCTCAACCAAAAACAGGGGGTGGAAGAGTCTCTACAAGTTCGACGTCGTGACACTTAATATCACCGTCAAATAAACCTTGAATATTTTTCTCCAAGGAAATAACCTCCTCCACACCTAGCAACAAAACAAAGATAGCAATGGTTAATCAAAATTCCAATTTCAACGCGCTATGCCGAATATAGGGGGAGAGAGCAAGAGAAAACAGAAGGAGAAACACAATACCTTCTTTCTTGACGAAAAACATGGGCATCTTCCCATGAGCCTTCCAAGCGGTGCTCATTCTGCCAGCGGCCAAGAAGCAGTCGAGCCAATCCTCACCATTGATGTTGATCTTCTCTAGGACATCAGCCAGTTCTTTGTCAGCACCAAAGAGTGTTGGAGCACGGTCGATGTATGCCTTAGTCCTTGGGTAGCTTAGCACCACAAGGTTATTGTTCACCATAGAAACTTCTCCTTCCAGTTCTTCTTGGAATTTTTATCGCGGATAAAGGTAGGGACTCCCCGTCAAAGAGAAAGGGTCCGAGTCCCCGACTGAGTGGAAGCATTGAAGAAACACTTGAACGCCGTAACAATTGGCAGACGTCCTAGGGCACGGTAGAGGATTTCAAAACCCACTATCTTGTTTATAGAAATTGGGACCAGTTCCCTCACGGAAAACCCTTACTCACGGATAATCATATTGAAGAAGTATGTAGTGGGCAAACGCAAACCCGCTGCGAATAAGGCGATCAGAATGATGACCTTGCCCTCGGGAGGACTATAAAGTGATGCATCGGGAAGAGGAATTTGAACCCCATGTTCGAGGACAAACTCAAATCAAAACTGAAAAGACTCCCATTCTTCAGTAGTAAGATCCCTACTAGAGAGACGATCGGTAGCCATGGAAGAACGCAAAGAAAAGGTCGAAAGGGTTCTTTGTGGAAAGAAAGAAAAACGAGAAAGGCAATAAGTAAGGAGGGAACGCTAGGAGGAAAAAAGGTTTAGATGCTACTAAAGGAGCGGCGAACCGTTTTCATGATGAAATCGCCGAAGAACGGAAATTTCACCCTGTCAACTGCATAAGCTATTAGCAGCAGCTCGCCACGTGTCTGTGAGTAGACAAGAACAACTCTGCTACGTCATTAACGCAGAAGCCTATTGGTCTAAGGGACTTGTTAACGTTACCGTACACGACCACATTAAACTTAACGGAAAGCATAAACGGGACGTTATCAAGCCAGGACCTTGGAAGAGGCCCGATCTTGGCCCAAGTAATCCAGCACCTGGATGACGGTTCATTGTCCTTCACAAGGAATGAATATTCCCTGTGATCTTCTCATTCACTCACGACCAATCTGGTCGTGACAAAGAGCTTGATGACGCCAGAACTGACGTCACCTGGCAGTTGGTTAGCATGGGCATATTTCTCCCAGTAAGAGGAGGCCACGTCTCACACCCACTGGATAGGGTCCCCATGATCCGTTAGTAACAGGTATAAAGGATCTATTCCGACTAAAATAAGGGATCCATCTTCTTCCTCACAGACTTTACCCTAAACTCTCCCTCTAAGAAAACTAACTTGATCGTCGGAGCGACGTCCCGAGAGAACACCCGGTCATCCTTTAACGGCTCTTTTGTGTTGTGTTCTCAGGACAACTTTTGGGACAGATCCATCATCCAGCTTCCAATCCCCTGCAGAACATGTCACAACATATGCCTTTTGACGTTTGTGGCCTATAGTGTTTTACTGCTTGAATGCTGCTTGCTTTGTGCTTTGTAGGACTCATATTAATGTGAGCTAACTGTTAAATGAATACGTTAAGTTACATGCTGCAAAGGTTAAATAATCTTAGAGTGATTGATTGGCTCTATTATGCAAATTTGGTGGAGTCCAACCGTTGTAGGGTTGAGTCTTTTAGTCGAAGATTATTTAAGTTTTGTTGCATGTAATTATATTCATGAAGTGGTTAGCTGACATTAATAGGAGTCTTTCAGCAGCTGATGGTGAGGTGAGGTGGGGAATCCTAAGAGACCTTATGAAGTGTTTTAGTATGAGTGGTGCAATATTTAGTAGATTTTGGGGAGTATCGTTATGAGGAGGTGACTTAGAGGAATCATGATGATTCTTGAGGAAAGTATGGATAGGTGTGGAAGGTAGTGTTGGGCCCATACTACTGAAAGCACATGATCCAAACTCGAATCAAGGAAAGTCACAAGGATTTTAAAAAGCATCAGAAAGAGGAATTCTCTAGGTATGTTTTCATAATTTGTATGGTTGCTCTTCAATATGGTGATGAGCACTCATGGAGCAGGTTCTGGTTTTGGTTTAAGTACAGGCTCTGGTGCTGATCCGATTAATGAGAGAATTCGTGAGTTCGTTACATCTGAGACCCCCCTGGTGTTTTGGATGCGACTCCTATGATCTTTGGTACCATCAAGGAGGGGATCATGGAGCCACTAGATGAACAGATTGGAGCTTTTCGTGCAGAGATTGTGGTTGGTTTGTAACGCTTGAAAATGAAGATGTTCCATGTTGACCTTTAAAATTGAAAAATGTCATTATAGCCCTTGTAAGCAGTATGCGGGGCGTACAACAAGTTACACTTGGCGTATTAGCTGAGAAGCTAGTACGCGGGGTGTACCTCTGGTGTACACTTAGCGTACTGGTGGATGTGGTCGTGGGTCCGTAGCCTCGTACACTGGACGTACAAGGGGGGGGATGGAAAACCTTAATTTTCTCTAATGTGTCCTATATAAGCTTTATGTTAGCCTATTTTGTTCATTTCCTAGCCAACCTCCATATCCTAAAAATCCTAATTCATCCCATAGTCCATGTTTGGTGATCTTGAGCTCTTGTGAGGTTTTGTGGAGGGTTTTGTAGATCTAGAATAAGAAAAAGTAGCTTAAAGACTTATTATTTGCAGGAAGGCTTTGAGATACAACATTAGCATCTCCTTTTGGTGGATTGGAAGGTAAAAAGTTCAAAACTTGGCATTTCATTTCATAGACACTACCACAAAAACAACCTTTTACGCCACGCAATTCATGTCGTAAAACGCTCAGACGACACGCAAATGGGTATCAAGGAAGGCCCTATCATAACGAAAGATGACACACTTTTGTGCGTCGTCTATTTACGACACTCATTTATGACGCGCATTTACGACACGCATTTACGACGTTCATTTACGACACACAATGTGTATCAAGGAAGGCCATGTCATAAAAGAAGACGACATACATTTGCGTGTCATAACCTTACGACGCGCGTTTAGGATACGCATTGCATATCATTAAAGCCCCTATCATAAATGAAGATGACACACATTTGTGTGTCATAAACTTCAACAACCATTCATGATATGCGTTTATGACGTGTCTTTAGAATACTCATTTACACATAATACAAAAATATGGAAACAAATACGTACCAAAACAATCAATTTCATCCAATAACATCATGTCAAAAAATTATAATACATTGATATTAAGGAGATCTGATTGTACATTGTTGTTAAGGGGTTTTCCTTAACTATATAGCTTAATACTACATTGCTATTAAGGGGCACCTTCTTTCAGATATCATGTCAAAAAATATCTTCCAACCATTGATTTTCCACCTTGTGTACTGGACAGCTGTCCACCGGGCGTGGATGGCAAGTAATGACTTGAACATTAGCTGAAACAAAAAAGCTTTTATTACTCACACAATCAAATTTAACTACCTGATAGAGTTGTTATATAAATATTTTGTTAATCACACAATCAAATTTAGCTACTTGATATAACAAGTTGACACTATGCATATCAACAAGACCTGCAAATTTTAATCATGCAACCATTAGATTCACATGATCCAACAAATCCCAATAAACTGGATCAGACACTTCCTTTGGTGTTGTTACAAAAACTCTTAAAATCATTGTTTTGGTGTTGTATTCTCACCAGTCCATTTTCTCGGTCTTTCCTAAGCTTGGGAACTTCATCTGCTGTTGCTTCAAAAAGGAAAAAAATTGTCCCCTCCAACTTCCTCCATGTTTTCAAAAAACCAACAAGTACATTAATGATGATTAGTTCTGAATTGATGAGCTTGTGTTACTTTCATGATGATTTCATAAACATCATATGCGATAAAGGGAGCCTTCTGCCCAGATATGTTACTGATATGAGAGTATTTATGTTTGATCCTACAGTGACAATCAAAATTCATAAAGAGTGTCTTGCTATGAACTGTTTTTAATATGGAATCAGAAAACAAGAACATATAAAGCTTCGCTGAATTGATAATACTTAAAATAACAATAGAAAACCATAATGATTTTTCCTTGTGATTCGAGAGCCTAAGTGCTTAACCCATTAATCCTATTAAGATAAAAAAAAAACCAACCCCATAATCCAGTAAGCTATATATAGTTACCTTGACATCAGATGAAGTAACTTCATATATAGTTACCTTGACATCAGATGAAGCGTGACCCTTTACTTAGCATAACCCGTACGTTACCCTTAAATTTGAAACAGAAGTATGTGCATTTTAGATAAATTTCCAATAAAAGGTTGCAACAGATGCAACAATCTAAAAATAAATAAGCACAAATATATTTGTGTTTCTTGATCATACCATTCATACTCCTTAGAAATAAGTAATGCTTAAACTTGCGCATAACTTAATACAAGTGTTATCCGATTGGTCCAAATGTCTAAAGTGATCTTTAATAACAAACAAAAGTGATTTTTTTAAACCTCCATCAATATCTGATCATTAAAACACGATGATAGAAACAATAATCAACAAATAAACAAGGAATAGAAAAGAGAGATTTGAAAGGGGAAAAGAAGCTTCAATTTCAGTAAAATGGAAATGTACATATATTCCTAGCCGATTCTTTTTAATAATAATAAAAAAAGACATTTCCCACTACTTCTATGACTCTTATTTTAGCTATGACTCTTATTTATGCTTAGCTAAGGTGGGTTCTAGAATGGGGTGTAAAACAGAAAATAAGAAATATTCCAAATAAGTCCCTCCAACTTTTCCCATATATTTTATGTAAGGCCTATTCTCTATCACACGAGGTTAACCTTTCAAAATTAAAGAAAGCACCTCAAAGTGAGGTTGTTTGAAGCATCCAAAGCTTCTTCATAAGTAATTGAATTCCAAAGATTAGGATATCCAATACTCCTGCTTGTAGAGAAACTATTTTATTCATTACCAACATACTGATGTATTTAATTGCTTCACGAAAAAGTTTCAAAGATGGAATACAATCATCAATTTCAAAGAAAAAAAACTAAAGATTAATTACTCACAGTTTTTTGTACGATCAATCACTTAAACCTTTATAAAAATTTGAAGAAATGTGTGTTTATAAGCGTAAAAGTGTTAAGCGTTATAAAAAGACTTAATCATTAAACCTTAGAACTAACTTGTGAAGCTTCATTACTGCTACAGCCTGAAAGTGTGATGTCATCATCATCGTCCACCTAAGCATCATGATTCTTACATACATACTCTTTTACCCCTATGTTAAAGTCAACATTTTTTCAGAATTATCCTAAAAAGTGTAGTGCTTAGTGCACTAAGCTTACCAAGTGCAAGAGCAACACTTGAACGAACAGTCTTGCAAATTAATGAGAATGCCCTTGTAAGTCGAATAATCAACAAGAGACGGTAGTATAAAACAAGCCCTACCTTGTGTGGTCCTGCAAGCATTTAACAAAGGTGGTTTGTAGTTGTGGGAGAAAAGGTTTAAGAGTCATCCCATCTTTTTCTATTATGATGGTCAAAGTTGAAAAAATAGCACTTTTCACTTGCCATGGGAATCGGTCGCCTATGGTTCGGATCAGAGGTCTGGAATCATCAAGGTAGAAAACACATGTCAAGCAAAAAAAATAAAATAAGAGACTCTTAGGCATAAATGGTATATACCCCGTAATATGGATAACAAACTCCTTGAGTGCTTTTTCACTTTTTACTTCAATTAATTCTCTAAGACCTTGAGAAGCATGTTCTCTCAATTATGTAGACCCGCTTATTAGGCCCTGAAGGTATATAGGAAGCAATGGTTGAAGAGCCTTTATGAGACATAACCCAGGTATAACAATTGATCCACCCTATATGTTAATCAACAAATATTTATCTGTGTAAGTTAATTAACAAAGCAAAATCATGAAATAACTATTATTGAATATAAAGTGAATATATTTAACCTTCTTCTTTCTACGTTCCTTGTCTCCAGATGTGGATATAGCATCATGCACTAGTTTTATATATGATGGGAGAACTTCTTTTGGAACTGAACCGACAACTCTAGACAGTGCTTCCCAGGCAGCCTGTTGTGTATTATATATAATATAAATGGTGAAGTTTTATATATAAAAAATGGTAATAAAAAGTAAGATAAATGAAACATTACCGATACAATGGTAGACTATGTGTCACTTAGTAAAATGATCAAGGTGGATATCATATTTGGAGCTTCATCCACCAGATACAATTTACTATTTTTTTAAAAGTATCCAAGCAGATATGCAGAATTGCGCCTAGTTGAAGCCTGCAAGTTATAACAACATATGTCAGAGTCAGATATATAGAATGGAAGAGAAAAAATATGATATATTCTATAAAGCCTTACCTGGTTATCTCCAACCCCCTTGAGAAGCTCTGATATCAAATATTCAGTCCCTTCATCATCAATTACAAACACCACAGTTTCTGCAATCTTCTTTGCAAGATTTTGGACCTCCTATATGACAAATAAAAGCCAACTTAGCATGGAAATGGAAGCAACTTTATCAATATCACTATGGGAATGTGAATAATGTCACAACTTCATATCGCATGATCATCATCTCCCATTGTAGAGAGCAAAGCAGGAAGAACTGTTGAAAGATGGACATTTAAACCAACACCTGCTACCTCCGCAACAGCTCTTATAACATGTGCATTGAAAGCAATAGAAACAATGTTTCCATCAATAGTTAGCATCATATATATAATCAAAGTATAACATTTGATCCAACCCAATGAGTCCTATTTTTCCATGATTCTATAATTGATTCAATATCTAATTTTAAATAACATCATCTAGGTAAACAAATAGTTGGAAGCCACTTCGAGCACTTGGCCACAAGAATCCAGGTGTAGTTTTGATTTCTTGCCACTACAATAACACATTATATTTATATTAATTACAAAACTTGATTGACCCAAAAAAAATTATCAACCATTTTAAGTTGTTTCACTTTCTTCACCACTTCACCTTAAAAGTATCAAGATCAAAGATATGCAAATCATGAAGTATCTGCATGATGAAACAAAGTAACAAATAGCATAATTAAATATCATATCTTTTAAGATTTAAGCTCCATTATATATGATAATAAAGAAACAAATAACAACCTGACTTCTCTGAGGGTATCATAGAAGCCACCAAAAACAACGAGCTTGTGCTTATACGAAACCTACAAATGAGGTCTAGGGTCTACATGGAAACCCTAAAAGATGGATGACATAAGCAAAATCAGAAAGATATGAACATACCATTCGATGACCAGAACGTGGACTACGAGGAGGGGGTTGTTACGGCTAGAAACTAGCTTCCGATCTCCTTTATCTACATCATACCGATAAAGATCGCGATAAACATATGTTTGTGTAATATATCAACCATTTTCGAAGTAAGTTCAAGCATAATTTCAGAGAAGGTCACATGAATTCATCTATAAGACATAATGTCCAATTGTTGTAATCTTCCATCCCTAAAGTCACCGGTATAGTGTATTTTTTCTTTGGAGTAATCGTCGTTGCCCCATAACTTCGGAGATGGCGTGCCTACTGTTTCCTTGATCGACGTCGACGACCGGGAATGGCAAGTAACGATGGTCGAAGTGCGATGGAAAAAGTAGGCGGCAGTCAATTTCAAGAGGGGGGGGGGGGGGGGAAGGAGTGTCGATAATTAGGGCAAGAGAGAAAGGAGAAAAAAGGAAGGCGGGTTTTTAATTTTTTAGGATTTTATTTTCCCTTTGGCTATTAAAGGATGGAACGCGCGTTCCATTAAAATTTATAAAGCGACATCCTTAGACGACACACAATTTATTATAGGTGCCCTCTATGTTTTTTTGTTTAAACACTAATTTTAGGGCACGCAAAAATACGTGTCTTAGATCCTTTAAATTTTGGGAGATATGACATTATTTTTTGGACACACACATTTGCGTATCATAAATCACCGCGTGTCATGGTTTGCGTGTCATTAAAGGCCTATATTCTAGTAGTGAGATCTACTTCTTAGCACATTTTTGGTCATTTTGGTCCTTTTGGTTGGTGATTGGGAGTTAAGGTCATTTTGGAGCTTGTCTTTGTAGATCTGGATATTTTATGGGTTCATTGAGCATAAAGGCGCAAACTTTATGGTGGTTTCGGTCCCATGCATGTATTAAGTCAAGTATTAAGCTCCTTTGAGCTCTAGAGTCCCATTTCTCCATGCATGCACATAAAGTTGGCAACTTTATGTGATTAACCACCTTGGGGAAGTCAAATAAGAGTTATGATCAAAGTCTTAATGGATTAAGAGCCTATTTAGAAAGTTGGCCATGGCCGGTGAGTATGTTTGTCATACAAGTTTGTACGCTATGTGTACAAGCCTTTCATGTTGTACGTTGAGCGTACAGGTTGAGTACGCTCTACGTACTCACCAAGCTTGGACTTCTTCGTTTTCGGCTTTGGTTTTGGTCTTGGTTATCTTGGGCCTTGTTGGGCTATCTAGATTTTATGGTAGGGTTTTTTGTGAATTTATTGGACTTTCTTGGGTGAAGACCCATGAAAGGAATTGGGCCCAATTTGGAAAATTGGGCCGTATTTGGGACTTAGACACTTATTTTGGATTTTGGGCTTTTGGACATGTGGTTTGGGCCTTGGGCTTGCGCCAGGTTGGAGGAAGGGTAAAAAGGTATTTTACCCTAATTTGGACTCATAGTGTGATTCAGGAGCTAGTTATTAATAGGCTATCATTTTGGTATTTGATAGCGCGTGGATGTTAGTGGATCTACAGTCAAAGATTTATTCACGGGTTCAGCTGTTGAGGTGAGTCTCCTCATTGTACTATGGGTCGAAGGAACATATGTTGTCCCATTTGGTTTATGTATTATAGGAAGACCAGGGGTGACCCTTAGCATTGGTATGAAAGACCAGGAGGTGGCTTCTAGCAAGTCTGTATGCAAGAATAGCGTTTGGACTCTGATAGTTAAGTAGATAAGTAGTTGTAGATTGTATGCTAGTTGTCTTTATGATACTTGCATGGAAGACCAGGAGGTGGCTTCTACAACTTGTCTGTAAGTCCCAGGGTTTTGTCCCCAGCCTGGCAAGGAAAGACCATGATACAACTCGTGGCGTAATGGCAAGACTATGGTTAGCACATAACACCTCCTATTGAATGTTGGATATGTGTGTTATGTATGGATCGTATGTTATGTATGGTATATGGTATTTGGGGAGATCACTAAGCTTTGTGCTTACAGTTGTTGTTTATGGTTTCAAGTACTTCCGATTCGAAAGGGAAGGGTTCGGCTTGATCGCAACGCATACACCCATGCTTTTCTACAAATGTGTGATTTTGGGATTGTACTCTGATAACTGTTTTTATCAAAAAATAGTATGGATATGTGTGGAAGGTAGTATTGGGCCCGTATTACTGAAAGCACAAGATACATACTCGTATCGGGGAGAGTCTTGGAGAATCTAGGAAGCTTGTGGAAGGAGGATTCTTGGGTATGTTCTGATAATTTACATGTTGTATTTCAGTTTGGTGATGAGCACTCAGGAAGGAGGTTTTGGTTCTGGTTTCGTCTCAGGTGCAGGAACTAAGCCGATTAGCGAGTAGATGCGGGAGTTCATCTCGTCATAGATTACCCGTGATATTTTGGAGCAGACTCTTTTGATATTTGGTACATCAAGGAGGGGATTCTGGAGACTTTGGATGAGCGCTTGGGTGCGTTCCGTTGTAAGGTTATGGAAATCCTTGGAGCTCTCACTCTTTCTTTCTGTGAGTTTTGTGCTTACGGAGCTCCCACATTCTCTGGGGAGAAGGACCCCATTGCCATTAGGAGATGGTTAGTGGATATGGCTAACATGTTCAGGACGAGTTTCTGTCCCGCGGAGTCAAAGGTTGGATTTGCTTCCTACCTTTTAAAGGATAGGGCACGGGGCTGGTGGAAGGAGGTAGGACGTGAGGTGGGTGATAGCGTTGTTCATGCGATTACGTGGGAAGATTTTTCGACCAGGACTCTGAGCTGAGTTGGCACCGGTGATTGAGGTGCAGCAGTTGGTGCGAGAGTTTCAGGATCTTTGCCAGACTACTGAGATTGTGGCAGAGATCATGGTCAAGTTCCAGGAGAGGGCTTTATTGGTTCCACAGTATGCGGCGGACGAGGAGATGAAGAAGGTAAAGCATCATTATATGTTGAGGGATGACATCAAGGAGTTTGTAAGTATATCGAGGTGCACGACCCTGAATGATATGATTTCTAGATCCCGAGAGTGGGAGATCGATTTGGAGCACCTGAGGAAGAGGGGGCCAAATCAGGTGCAGGTAGTGGAGGGTCCCGAGAAGAGACCCAAGACTTGGGATCAGCGTTTGAGGGCCCAACGGGGTCGGGGTCAGTGCAACATGTGCGGGAAACTGCACGATGGAGGTTGTCGTTATAGGGGTATGGGCTGCTACAAGTGTGGCAAGGTTGGTCATGTCAGTAGGGATTGTCCTCAGGGGGAAAGCCCGTTATGTTTTCATTGCAAACAAGTGGGCCACATGAAGGCCGAGTGTCCAATGTTGAGGGGAGGAGCAGTGAGTGCACCTACTCTAGCTACTTTGAGGATCACTGATGGTCGTGAGGGTAGGGCAGCTCAACTGTGACATCCATAAAATTTAAACTTTTCAAAATAACCCTTTTTATATAGAAGTGTTTACAAAAATTGTTGTTTCCAAAACATTATTTAAAAATCATAATCGCTTTCAACATAGTTTTCAAAACATTCACATTATCAAAGTTTCCCATAAATCATAAGTCCGAAACACGAGGATGTGTACGGTCACGCCTTCACCTTGCCACGATCCACTGAAGTACCTGAAACGATAAACCAAAACTGTAAGCATGAAGCTTAGTGAGTTCCCCCAAAGTACCAACACCCAAACAGATAACGTACACAAATAACAACATACTATGGTCCAATCAACCATCAGGTTGGAATACCCCAGGCCCTCAACCATCGGGTTGGAATGCCAACATACTATGGGTCCAGCCAACCATCAGGTTGGAAAACCCCAGACCCTCAACCGTAGGGTTGGAATGCCAACACACTATGGGTCCAATCATCCTCGGGATGGAATACCCTCAGCCCTCAGCCATCGGGTTGGAATTCCAACATACTATGGGTCCAGTCATCCTTGGGATGTAATACCCTCGGGCCCGTTTAACCAATCGGGTTGGAATGCTCTGGCCTGTGGTCTTATGTACAAAGCAGTGAAGCCTTAGCCACCGACCAAACATGTGTACATATAACAGATAATCATATGACAGTCTATAGCTAGAGAAACAGATCTACAAATCACTAAGCAGAGCAACATCCTATCTACAAGGATTCTGATCAAACAGATCATAACAACATAGCAACATCCTCTCTACCTGAATACTGATCTAACAAATCATAAGAGCATAACAACATAAGATAAACTAGGATAACAATCCAAAGGGCCGACATTGGTGCCTTCGACCCATAAGTGCATTAAGGGAAACTCACCTCAAATGCAAAAACTCCTGGAGAGAAAATCCTTAGTTGCTGCCCTGCCGACTTCACGAGCTATCAGTACCAACAACAAACCCAATTAGCATTTGGGTTCCACGTTATAATCCATAATCCATACTTGGGGTAAAATAACCATTTGACCCCTGACCCAACATGAACCAAAACTGAGGCCCAAAACCAAAAGATCCATAAAGTCCCACCAATGGCCCAGTTTTCCAAATTGGGCCCAACCCCATATGGGCCTTATCCTAAGCCCATAATTTTCCTTATTACAATTCAGATTACTTCAAGCGCCCTTTGGGACAAACTTGGTCAAAGACATAAATCAAAAGTCAAATTCAACATTCCAATTTGACCCAACTCGTCGAGTTTCTCCATCAACTGTACAGATCAGGAAAACCAAGTCAACTCGCTGAGTTGACCAACAAGCTCATCGAGTTCCTCTATCAATCTGAAAATGTCGGGGAAAAACCAATCCAACTCGCCGAGTTCGCCAGGACCTACCTCTTAATACATTAAGCACTTAATCCATAAGTACATGACTCCAAAACATTGATCTGACTTCCTTGAGCTAGAAAACCACGTAAAGTTGCCAAATTTATGTTCATGCATGTCTAAATGAATCTATTAAACTTGGAATGGACTTAATAATTGACTTAATGCAGGCATGACACCAAAATCCTCATAAATTTTGCACCTTTAAGCTCAAGGGTACCAAAACCAAATCAGATCTGAAAGAACAATCCCTAAAATGACTTCACTCCATCATCATCCCTAAAAGGAGGCCAAAAACACAACAAAACCCAAAATGAGGAGATATAATCATCTACAAGTCAAGGTATGAACTTGATACCTTAAAGTGACTGCAAGAAATCGGGTGAATCTGGATCCAAGACCTCCTTCTCCAAGCTAGAAACTTCAAGATCTTCTAATTCCTTCACAATGCACAAAATGAACACCAAACTTCCTTCCAAGGTTCCAAAAACTTGATAATGGAGGCTACAACTCGTTTTAGGGTTTGGATAACAATGAAGGCTGATAAGGAGGCCAGAAAAAGGACTTTAAATAGGGTGCAAGACTCTAAAAAGTAGGGTTTTCTTCCCAGCTGCCAAATCGCCGAGTTGGTTAATTAAACCCTTGCGATCCATCCATCTTCAACACGACGAGTTGGTCCCTCCAACTCATTGAGTTGACCTAGAAATAGGGTTATTCTCAACAATTACTCTTCAAGATTTCAGATGTTACTCCAACAGAAAGGAGTCGGGCATTGCAGTGTCAGACAGGGGAGGCCAGGACTCCAGCAAGTGATATTACGGGTATGTTATCTTTTGCTTTCTCTTTGATTGTTATTAGCATTTACGTTGTGTGGAATTTTGTATCGGTTTGGATAAATGTTATCTTTGGTTAAATTCTTTGTTATTGTTTGAGTTGTATCATCAAGAATTGTTATATGTCATTTGCATGCCATGAGTCATTAGTGGGTCAGTAAGGGGAGTGAATTTTGTTGAGCGGATTTTAGTGTGTTCGGTGGTTGTTCCGGTTCTTTTTCGGTATTAATTCAAGGGTATCATTTGGAAGGAATTTGGTCAGGATTTAGTTGTTTTAGCATTTGATCTGGTGGGGTTGGCATTCATCTGTGGAAGAATTTTTTGGTTCAATCACTACCGTTGCTAGGGATGGAGTGGTAGCAAGAAGATGGTGGTGGCAGTCGCATGAGCTTGGTTAGCCACTAGGAGTATCAGGAAATTAATGTCTCACTAGGGTTTTAGGGTTTTTGGATTTGCTGAGATTTCATGGAATATTCATCTGGTCTTCAAGTATTGTGCGGTCTTTGGGTTTGGCTAGTAATGGAACACTAGAATTGGTTAGCACAGGATGTCGTCGATTCAAGCATAAGGGGTAAGATGGATTGGGAATCCTTCAACCTTGTCTATAGGGAGAGCTTCAATGAATTCAAGTGGGGATAATTGTTCTGATTTCTAGAAGCTGAATCAGACATGAGACTTGGACGAGTTTCACATTTCCATTGGGAGGGAAGACGACTCAGGTGGCCGTCTAGATGGAGGACTGCGTAAGTTGGGAGTTCAGGAAATTTGCATCAGTTGGTTTGCGCCTTCTTGGTGATGGATAACAGGTTTTGATGGACCCAGGCTGGAGTTCTAAGCATGACCCGAGCCCCAATTTGGGTGCATAGTATGGTGCGTGTTCGATGCAGGATGAGTATGGATGGATTGACCGATGAGCAGTAAGACCATGGGTAGTGGCCATGGCAAGGTAGGAGTGTTGTAATACTGTAGGGTGACCCGTAGCATTCACTAGATTGGCAGATAGTGTAGGAGTGTTGTAAGACTGCGGGGTGGCTCGTAGCATTCACTAGGTTGGAAGTTGGTGTGAGAGTTTTGTAAGACTGCGAGGTGACCCGTAGCATTCACCGATCCCTGTGCAGTGGTGAGAGTGTGGAAAATCCATGATTATTCATGGATTCCTTCAGATGTATTAGACTAGGGTTGGTCGGTTTGAAAAATTGTAAGAAGGCCACAACATTCATGGAGTTAGGAAAGTGGTAGGTCGCTGGAGACTGGTTGTGATATAAAACTACAGTTAGTCATGTAGCTTTCACCCTTAGCATGGGATTTGGTGGCGCCGGTTGGATTGGGTTGTTATGATCGGTCGGATCAGAAGGTTTGATTAGAGCCATAAGTGGCGAGATAGTTTGGGCAATTATTTCCATATAAGGCTTTCATTCGGAAGTCGCATGAGGCGACTTTTTATGTCTTTGGAATTAGAAACCGGGCGGAAATCCAGTGAATTGGTGATTTGGTAGGTAAGTTTGGACCAGGGAGGTCTCGGCTGCTTTTGGAAAGTAGATAGGGGGCAGCATGATGATTCGGGCGGTATTAGTGATTTGGGATTCTTGTGTGGAATCACTTCTTATTCAGGGAAAATGCTAAGTCACTTGCAGTTTGGATTAAATAATCTCATATTAATTGATTTGAACCTATTGTACAGCTCTCGTCTGAGTCTAACTGTTGCAGGGATGAATCTTCTACTCAAAGGATTATCTGAGCCATATGTCAAGTATAAGCGTTCTGCAATTGTATATGGTCAGTGATTTTATTCCCAATGAAAGTATCAATATAATCAGGGTTGGAAGCGCTTTGTTTAAGTCTAGAATTCAATGAGGATTTGGCATGGTAGTGGTTCAGTGTGGCAGTCTGTCGGGGAGTAAGACTAACTTGAGATTTCAGGTTTCGGGGAAGGTAGAAATTGTTTTCTACATGTGATTAAGGAGTTGTTCTTCATCGGGTTTGGAGATTTTTGATAGGGTTGGATTCGGTTGGCTTCGGGAAGGCTATGGTATGTATGGGGTTGTGATTGTGTTGTTTAAGTTATATGGTGTGTCGGGAATGATAAGGAATGATTTCAAGGACGAAATATAATTTAAGTGGGGGAGAGTTGTAATGCTTGGAAGTGAAGATGTACATGTTGACCTTTGAAATTGAAAAATGGCATTATGGTCCTTGTAACTAGTACGCGGGACGTACAACAAGTTACGCCTAGCATATTAGCTGAGAAGCTAGTACACGGGGCATACCTCTGGTGTACGCTTCATGTACTAGCGGATGTGGTCGCGGGTCCATAGCCTCGTACGTTGGGCGTACGAGGAGTATACTGAGCATACAAGGGGGAGGTGGAAAACCCTAATTTTCTCTAATGTGCCCTATATAAGCTTTATGTTAGCCTCTTTTGATCATTTCCTAGCCAACATCCATATCCTAAAAATCCTAATTCATCCCATAGTCCATGTTTGGTGATCTTGAGCTCTTGTGAGGTTTTGTGGATATAAAAGAAGAAGAAGAAGCTTGAAGACTTATTTTTTGAAGGAAGGATTTGAGATCCAACATTAGCATCTCCTTTTGGTGGCTTGGAAGGTATAAAGTTCAAACCTTGGCATTTCATTTCATGGATCTACTTCTTAGCATATTTTTGGTCCTTTTGGTTGGTGATTGGGAGTTAAGGTCATTTTGGAGCTTGTCTTTGTAGATTTGGATATTTTATGGGTTAATTGGGCATAAAGGTGCAAACTTTATGGTGGTTTTGATCCCATGTTTGTATTACGTCAGGTCTTAAGCAACTTTGAGCTCTAGAGCCCCATTTAGACATGCATGCACATAAAGTTGGCAACTTTATGTGATTAACCACCTTAGGGAAGTCAGATATGAGTTCAAATCAAAGTCTTAATGGATTAAGAGCTTATTGGGATAGTTGGCCATGGCTGGTGAGTACGTTGGGCGTACAAGTTTGTACACTATGCGTACAAGCCTTTCATATTGTACGATGAGCGTACAGGCTGAGTACACTCCGCGTACTAAGCTGGCTTGGACTTTTTCGTTTTGGGCTTCGGTTTTGGGCTTGGTTGTCTTGGGCCATGTTGGGCTATCTGGATTTTATGGTTGGGCTTTGGTTTGCCGACGGAGTCTAAATGAAAGTTGTAGAGTATAGTCTGACCTACGTGTGGATATAAAGAACGTCATAAACGGAGCTCGTATGTGAAAGTTACGCAATTTAGAAGTTTGACGAGTCAAATTACACTGAGCGTAATTTGAGTACGCCCAGCATACTCGGATGAGTGCAACTTGCCTGACCAGTACTCGAGTGCCACTAAGTGACGCATGCAGTGACGTTGAGTATGCCCAACGTACTGAGTACGCCCAACGTAATCCCAGACCCAACACCCTATAAATAGAAACCGAGATCAACCATTTTCCTTGCCATTTTTCTTTCTTTCTCTCTAGTTTTTGCCTTGGTTTGCATGCCAATTATATCCCGAATCCCCGGTATCATTCCCGAGCCTCGAAGCAAGTCTCGAAGCCCCGAAGATCCCAAGAAGTGAAATTCCCAAGCCGAAGCTCTGCCCGCGAGGAGCCCGGATTTTGTGAAGATCTTCCAGATCTACCGAAGAATACTACTTCTACAAGTCGTAGTGCTGTCCGATCATCTTCTGATCAAGTGAGTGTGTAGTTACCTTCTTCTAACGCATAATTACGAAGTATTTTATATGAAATATGTGTTATATGTATATGTTGTTGTTATATGTGTGAATGTATATTCACTTTCTTGTATCTCATAGATATGATTTATTCTCTATGAAATACGTGTTATGTGTATGTGTCTCATCTGTTGTTTGAAATATGTATTGAATGAGAATGCTGTACAGGTTTTAAAATATGTATACAAATATATATATATATATATATATATATATATATATATATATATATATATCCACTAATATGTTGGGTAGAACATGGGTTGATAGTTGATGTGTGATAAACAGATGAGAGACCTCGATGTTGTTGTTGTTGATCTAGTTATTCAGCGGAGTATGGATAACGACCACAGACTCTTTCTAGACAGTCCTGTGGAACACTAGCAGGCTCATAACCTGTAGGTGTTGTGAACGATGTGTTCACCGGTGTACTCTATCCCCCTCATGGTTGCCTTTAGGACATCTATTGTTGAGGAAACCCCTTTGCACTAATGTCCGTCCCGATGAAAATCCTAGATTAGGTCCCTTGAGATAAATGTTGTTTTAGGGACGTAAAGTGAGGATAACGGGAATGGGTAATCGGGTTATTGTTGGTTGGTGAAATTAAATATAATTATTTATTGCGGGTTGAAAACCCTATATGCTCACCAGGCTCCGAAGCCTGACCCACTCAGTTTAGTTGTATTACAGGAAGTGGCGCAAGGGCATAAGATGGATGAATCATCAAGTTGTTTTGTTTACAAGTCTGTATATGTATATATTTGTTGAACGACTTGTAATGTTATCGATTATGCTTTATGGTCTGTATCGGAACATGACATCCCAATTTTTTATTATGAAATGAAATTATATTTCTTTATGAAATGTTTTGATAAAAATCCATTTTATCATGTTTTGTTTTTGGGAACAAATTCCGCATCTCTTTTAAAAATCAAAAGGATTTACTCTGAAAATGTTTAAAAAGCATAAATGAAACCGGTCTTTTCTGGCCGAGATTTTGGGGATGTCACAGATAATAATGTTATGTTTCGTCGAAGGAAAAGACAATTGTTAGAAGCGAAGCGCTGCCCAAATTTCGAGTCATCACTTTAACAAGTGAGTGCATTGTTACTTTCATCTTACACATAGATATGAAGTATTTAATAAAAATTACATGTTATGTGTGCATATTATATGTGTTCTTGATATCTATGCTGGATGAACAAAATATACATGTTTTATTCGATTTAAGTTGTATACATATTTTAACCTATAAGGCTATAATTATGATGGGTAAAGATAGGTAGATTAATGATGAGAAATAAAAGATGATATAGATGAGGATATGTGGAAGATGATGAGAAGCCTTGACTTAAACGGTGATCCAGTCATCTAGCAGAGTATAGACGACCACGGACTATTCTAGACAGTACAGTGGAACACTAACAGACTCGCAACCTATAGGTGTTTTTGAACTACGTGTTCACTAGATGTACTCTAAAAACCCTGGCAGATATGGACTTATTGCCTTATAAATGGACGTTGGCAGCTATGGATTTAGTGACCTATAGATAATCATTGGCAGCTATGGACTTAGTGCCTTACAACTAAACATTGGCAGGTATGGATTTAGTGCCTAATAGATAACATCGGAAGCTATGGACTTAGTACCTATTAGATAAACCCTAGCAGCGATGGACGTCATGCCTATTCCTTAGGACAATCCTTAGGAATGAATGCATGAAGGATAGATGATTCTTAGAGTAAATCCTTAAGAATAAAGAATATAATGGGGATGGGAAGTTGGGTTAATTGTTTGATGATTAAACATAATTATATTATTGTGGGTTAAAAACCCTATGTACTCACCAGGTTTCCCAACCTGACTCACACAGTTTATTTATATCATAGGTGTCGATACGAAGCTACATTACGCTAAGAGATTAACGGAGATGTAAATCATTAGTGTAAATGAATGTAAGGTCTATTTATGCTTATGTTTCTGTATTGACGATGACATCCCAATGTTTTAATATAAACAAAATATATTTCTTCGGAAATGCTTTGATAATATCTTTATCACGTTTTCTGGGAACAAATTCTGCAATATTATTCTTTAAAATGGAAACTTTGATTTTTAAATAAGAATAAATAAAAATTTTAAAATGACCATGAATTTGGGGATATCATAGTGAGTCTCCTCATTGTACTATGGGTTGAAGGAACCAATGTCGGCCCATTTAGTTTATGTATTATAGGAAGACTAGGGGTGGCCCTTGGCATTGATACGAAAGACCAGGAGGTGGCTTCTGGAAAATCTGTATGCAAGGCCAGAGTTTGGACTCTAACGGTTAAGTAGATAAGTAGTTGTAGATTGTATGCTAGTTGTCTTTGTGATGCTTGCATGGAAGACCAGGAGGTAGCTCCTAGAACTTGTCTGTAAGACCCATTGTTTTGGCCCCAAACTAACAAGGAAAGACCATGATACGGCTCGTGGTATAATGGCAAAACTATGGTTGGCACATATCACCTCCTATTGAATGTTGGATATGTATGTTATGCATGGCTAGTATGTTATGTATGGTATGTGGTATTTAGGTTTTAGGTACTTTCGGTTCGAAATGGAAGGGTCCAGCTTGATCGCAACGCATACACCCATGCTTTTCTGCAACTGTGTGATTTTGGGATTGTACTATGATAACTTTTTTTATTATAAAAAAAAACTTTTAAGTGTTTGAGTAAATGATAAATTAGTGTTTTGGTTGTTTTAAAAATGAAATTTTTACCTTCGTATTTTGGGATGTTACATGGTTAGATCGGGGCACACACTCTCTCTTTCCAGGAGTTCAAGGCCTGTGGAGCCCCAAAGTTCTTTGGTAAGAAGGACCCAATTGCTAGTAGGTGGTGGATTTCTAGCATAGATATTTCTTAGCAGACGATGTTTCTTCCTTGATGGATTGAAGGTAGGATTTGCATCTTGCCTTCTGAGGGTGGAGCCCGCTACTGCCAGGAGGAGGTTGACCACTCTTTGGGAGATGAGGTCATGGTGGCCATGTCCTGGACATATGTCGTGGTGAGATTTAAGGTAGAGTTTGCACTTCCCATTGAGGTGCATCCGTTAGTGAGGGAGTTTCACGACCTTCGCCAAACGACGGAGACTGTGGAAGAGATCACTGCCAAGTTCAGGGAGAGGGCTTTCTTGGTCCCGCAGTATGTCGTACATGAGGAGATGAAGAATAGGAGGTACCATGATATGTTGCGGGATGATATTTGGGATTTTGTGAGCCTTTCAAACTGCAAGAACTTGGATGAAACGATTGCAAGAGCCCGAGAGCAAGATATTGAGTTGAAGGTTCAGACGAAGTGTAGGTCAGAACAGGTTTAGGCCGCAGTAGGCCAGGCAAAGAGGCCCAAGACTCAAGGTTCACGATTGGGAGGCCATCAGGGTCAGGGCCGTTATGCTAAGTGTGGTACGAATCACGAGGGATTTGTCATGAGAAAGGAAGGGGTTGTTTTAGTTGCAGCTAGGCTGATCATTTTAGTAGGGATTATCCTTACGGTTCGGGTCCGATTTGTTTTCATTACAACCAGGTGGGCCACAAGAAGGCCGATTGTCAAAGGTTGGCGAGCGGAGCGGTGTGGACACCCCCTCCAACTACTCTAAGGATTACTGATGGCCACGAAGGTAGAATGGAGGCTCCAGTAGCGAGGAGCCAAGTGTTTCAGCTTCAAGCCGAGGAGATCCGAGTTCCATAAGATGTTGTCACAACTATGTATCATATTCATTTCTTTCATCTATTCTATGCTTATGATCTTGTGATTATGAGTGAGACGTTATGTTAGGTTTATTTAAGTCTCCACCTAAGAATCATAATTTCTTTATGATTGTCTATTTATTATCATTCGAAGGATTATCATATGCCATTTTGCATATCGAGAGTTATGATTAGAGTATGTTGGTTAGATCGGTTTTAGACTTCGATATGGGACATGACAAACAGTAGTAGAATGAAGCCTAAGTAGTGAAAAGTTAGGTGTTCTTCTTGGAGGATCAGCAGTCAGACTAATTTGATGGTTTCAGACTTTCAGTGCATTGAGTTTGAGGAAGTTGCAGTGTGAGCATATTGGATTTGAATGGGGGGTTCGTAGGGGTCGTTCATAGTTGCGAGGAAATGAAGGATTGGTCGAATCGCAGGTGTATGGTTAGTTGCTATCAGAATCATACCTTCAGGGCATGGTTGATGCATGTTCGTATGGGTTTTGCTCATTAGTAATTGGGTTGTTGGATTTGTTATCTATCTGTTTTTCGATAGCTAGTTTATTTGTTCTTTGTCATCAGTTAAAGTTGCTCGAGGATTTTAGATTTATATAAGTGGAAGGTTCTTAGAGGCGTCAAGCTTTCCTTGAGATAGTAAGGTGTATTTATCCAGAATTTGGGATGTGTGTATGCTAGTTCGAATGGTCATGGAATTTTAGTTCTTGCAAGCTTACGTTGGCGACAATCTTGAGTAGTGAAAATGTAGATGGCTTGGAAATTCGAATGGTTACGAGGTTTATAGGGTGTAGATGATTCCAAGTGAGGGGGGATCGTTTGGGATTAATGGAAATATCTCCAAGTGTAGGCCAAATTGGAATATCATAACCAAGAGAAAGTGGATAGCTAGTTCTGATTGTGGAATGATCTAAGGCTTATGCAAGGAATAATGTTCGTTGGGCAGTTGTAATCAAGGAAACAAATATTGAGGATCCAGGTTATCTCGTTCGAGGACGTGAAGTATCTGCAGTAACGTATTTTGGTTTCGTAACTAGGTTCATGTTGAGGGTTGTGTGAGGATGTCTTTGTTCTTCTTGTCTGATGAAGGCTTTTAAGGTTCGAAGCATGACCCGCACGCCTTTTGGAGTCTAGCAGGTTAGGGTTTCGGCTCGTGTTGGGTTTTGGATGGGTATTCTTAAGGATTGTTGGCAAGACCATAGGATGCGCTACGCCGTAGTGATGGTGATTGTAAGATTGTAGGAGGATCACAACATTCACTTGGGTTGAGTAAGACATGTCATGATTATTAATCCGCTCCTTGTTAGGCATGAGGATTGTTAGACTTAGGGGGATGTTTAGGCTTGAATAAATCTTAATTATGGGTGGGGCTCGTTTGGTTATAATTAGCTTGAGTGAGACCCATGGGTGAGGCCTGTTTGGTAACGTTAGCTTGGGTGAGACCCATGGGAAAAACTCGTTTTGTTAGGTTATCTTTGGTAAGCGGACCATTCAGACATTCGATGATATGCTCTGGGAATGTAGTGTTGGTCGTGAGTCTCAAGGCCAGTTGGAAAGATCAGTGTGTTCTGTGATATTAGCGTTATAGTGGATTAGATGGTGTCATTGTGAATCGTGAATTAGTGAGTGTATGACTCATGTGGGTGGGACCCGGTAGTCATATAATTGAGGCTCTTTGATGTCAGACCGATAACATTTGGCATGGTTGGGTGTTAGAACATTTTGGGGGTCCGGAGGCTCAGTGACTAGTTAGTTTGGATTATGCGAATAGTAGGAACTTCTTTTGGGATGGAAGTCTTAGTTGTGTAATGGAGTTCATTTGTGGAATGTATGCATTTGTGAACCCCTTGGTTTGCTTGTAGGCCGTTTATTAGGAGTTTGGTTCCCAATGTTGGGTACTGATTCTTAAACTTTAGGTCATGAAGTTTGTGTTAAATGCCTGGAAGGATTTTCCATGTGGTTATACACTTGAGCTGACATGGGATTTAGATGCAACACGAGATTCTTGGATTGATGATTAATACACTTGTGGGAGCGGTGGGTTAGTGATAAATGTTCAGTTGAGTGAAGTTTCTATATTTTAGACTAATGGGTTCTTGATTTTGGGAGTATATTGATGGAATTGGCTTGTAATTCCAGTTTTGAGAGTTTCCCCGATTCGAATGGTTTTCATTGTGTATTGGGTCTTACAGTTAGGGAAAGGAGATAGATGTTCAGTTGAGTGTTTTCAAGTTGTTGAGTTGTTGTTGGAATTTATTGGGTTCAGGGTGGTCTCTCGAGTTTCTTTATGGACGCCTTGAATTCGAATTAGTTGGAGGGAGCTTATGGAATGTTGGTGTTGTTACCAGATATCCTGACCTAGACAGATTTTGAGGACGAAATTCAGTTTAAGCAGGGGGAGTTGTAACACCCGGTTCCGGGACATTTCTTAATTTAGTATTATGGACTTCATTAAATGTTGATAATATTGGTTATCAGACCTAAGCCCTTGATTTGTGTGTAGGAACCAAAAGGGTAAAATGGGAAAAATTAAATTTCGGGCTTCTTGCATGGATTATGGTTTTAGTTAAACATGTGTTAAGCCAAAAGTAACTAGATAGGATTGTGGGGCTTGTCAATACATTTCAATGCATATAAAGAATGTCGAAAACGGAGTTGAAACAAAGAAGTTATGGTTGTTTGAAGTTGAATTGGAAATTGGGAATTTTGCCTTACCGTAACATCCCAAGTTCCAAAGCAAGAGATCTGGGGGTGTAATGCGTAAATGGAGGTTTGGACTCGCCGAGTTGGAAAGGTAACTCAGCGAGTCGAGTCGCGAGTGGATCGCGTGAATAAGTGACCCGACTCGAAGAGTCGGAGGCTAGACTCGGCGAGTCGGTGTTGGAATAAGAAACCCTAATTTTCAGGGTTTGCACCCTATTTAAAGAATGATATGCCTTCATTTCAGCCTTTATCTCCCTGAGTGTTCCAGAGAAACCCTAAATCATGAGAGGCTCCACTGTTGAGAAGATTGAAGCTTGGAAGTAGAAATTTGTGAAGAGAAGTTGGAGGAAATTGAGGATAGCATTAAGAGGGCTTGTGGATCTGAAGTCTACATCAGTTTAGACTCGTCTTTGGGGTAAGAAGCAACTGCCTTAAGCCTTTTTCCTTATTGTCATCCATGGTGGTTGTTTTGGGGATTCTTTAGCTTGGTTTGGATCTATTTCGGGTTTAGAGGTTAGATCTGAAGTTGCAACTTCTGATCTAGGTTGTATTAGAGCCATAAGGGCAGAAAGCATCAGTCTTTGGGCTTGTTTGAGAGTTTCTTTGTCCCAAAACCTTCTTGTAGCTTGGTTGGAGCTTGTTGAGCCTTGCATGCACGTAAAGTTGGAAACTTTACGTGTGAATCTGGCCCTAGGAGTCCAGATCTATGTATTGGAAGCAATGGAATGGCCTGTAATTGTCTGAATGAAGATGTCACGTGTGGACTCGGCGAGTTGGAGGAACAACTTGGCGAGTCTGTTGAAGATGGCCCTGGACTCGGCGAGTCTGTTCTTGGACTCAGCGAGTTTGGTCGTGGAACCCTAGCCTTTTCTGGTTAAGCCGTGTCTCGGTGAGTTGAGGGACAACTCGGTGTGTTGAGCAGGATGAGACTCGAAGATTATTGGACTCGGCTAGTCTTGGGGTGACTCGGCGAGTTGAGTCGTGATTGGGAGTTTCTGAGTATAAGGACTCGACGAGTCAACGGGTTGACTCGACGAGTAGGGTCAACCAGGAAGGTTGACTTTGACTTGGACCAAGGGTATTTTGGTATTTATTGGATTTGGTTAATTGGTAGTGTTCAGTGGTGGAGTTCGTGTCGGTGGTCGGAGCAGCGTGACCTCATCTCTTCAGTTAGCTATAGCAGGTGAGTTATCCTCACTATATCGACCAAGGCCGGCCCTTTATCTGATGGGAATCCGGGTAGTTGTGTGTTATGTTATTGCTTCGCTATGTCTGCATCCTGGTAGTTAGGATGGTATATGTTAGAGACCTAGTTAAGGTCGGTACCCTGGTATATAGGATGATGCTATGTTAGAGATCTGGTTAAGGTCGGTATCCTAGTATATAGGATGATGCTAAGTTAGTGACCGGTTAGGTCAGTATCCTGGTTAGGATGATGCTATGTTAGAGATCTGGTTAAGGTCGGTATCCTGGTATATAGGATGATGCTAAGTTAGTGACCGATTAGGTCAGTATCCTGGTTAGGATGTTGCTATGTTATGTGATCTGCTAGATCGGTTGATTAGTTATGAATTGCTATATGATTATATGTTTATGCGCACATGGTTGTTGGACTGGGGTTGGGTTGAGGCGGGTCCTGCTTTGTGTTGTAGGCCAACATACCCAACGCAGACCGGTTAGACCAAAGGCCCGACGAGCGGTCCGGATAGGCTGAAGGCCCCAAGAGGGCGGACCAGACGTGCCGAGGCTCGGAGAGTGGACCAGATAGACTGAAGTCCTAGTGCGGGCGGACCAGTCATACTGTAGACTCGGAGAGTGGACCAGGTGGACTGAAGGCCCGGTGCGGGCGGACCAGTCACACTGTAGACTCAGAGAGAGAGTGAACCGGGTGGACTGAAGGCCTGGTGCAGGCGGACCAGTCACACTGTAGACTCGATATGCATGGTTGTTCTATTTATGATATGATATGATATGTGTATGGTATTGTGGTTGGTATTTTGGGGGTAACTCACTAAGCTTTCGGGCTTACAGTTTCAGTGTATTGTTTCAGGTACTTCAGGAGACCGTGGCAGGGCGAAGGCGTGATCGTACCGCTCCTCATGCTTATGATTTTTATGATATGGTTCTGGGAGATACTCTGATGTTTAAAGTATTTTGAAAACAAGTGTATGAACTTAATGGTTTTTAAATGAATTAAAATGTTTTAATTTGGCTCGAATTTTATGGGTGTTACACCTACGTTGGGCGTAGGTGCTGAATTCTGGACGTGGATTTAATGACCTACGCTGAGCGTAGCCACTATAGACCAAAACCCTAACCCTAAGGTTTTGAGCCATATTTAAGGGATCAACTTCTTGGAATCCTTCCTATGACCAACCTCTATCACCTTATATCGTTCCTTTGGAGCTTTTAGAGGGTTTTATGTGCTCTTTGAAAGAGGAAAGTGGTTGTAGAATCAAGTGGGATGCTTCAAGGTGTGTAGATCTGGGGTTTGCAAGCCAACAGTTATCTTTGGAAGGTATAAAGCTTCCATCATGACGCTTGTACATGTTATATCTAGTATAGTTATGAGTTTTATGCTTTTATCCCCATAATCTTGGTCCTTGTGAGTATGGGTTACTCCAGACCATTTGAATGCCTCCTTTTGTTGTTTTTGAGGTTATATAGTCATAAAAATACGAGCTTGGGCACTCTCATCCATCTATGCATGAGTTCTTGATTAAAAGATGACAATATGGACTTAGAGTTTGGTTTTGTGCTCTTCTTGGCCATGAAAAGGGATAAAGTCAGAGAATTTATCCATTAAGACATTAATTTAGATCAGATCTGAGAGTGTGAGATTTTGGCTTGTTGTATTAAGAGCTTAATAATTTTTTTTAGGATCATGAGCTCTACGAAGGGAGTAGCGCTCTGTACGCTGAGCATAACTCTATATTGGGCATAGACTTCTGTATGTTGAGCATAGCTCTACGTTGGGCGTAAACTTTTGTACGCTGAGTGTAGCTCTACTTTCGGCATAGATTCACGTGCTACACTGAGCGTAAGTCAACTAAGGGTTAACCGTTGACCTTTTGACCGTTTTGACTTTTGGTCAACCAATTTGGGACTTAGTATTGGAAGGGAAAATGGTGTTTTGCCCAAAGGAGGTTTAATTGTGAGCCTAGACCTTTCATGAGTTAGTCATTACCTTAATTGTTAATTACGTTTTTACTATGGATATGTTTAGTAAGAGGAGACTTGATATCGTCGGCTCGAGTGAGTGGTTTATCTTGTTTTTAAGGTTGAGGTGAGTCTTCTCACTATACTATATATGATGCTAGTTGTCTTTGTGACTCTTGCATGTGTATGTTGGGATGGGCCCACTTGCTTATTGGACTGGACCCATTTGTATGTATGTTGGGTTGGGCCCATTTATATGTATGTTGAATTGGGACCCATTTGTATGTTGGGTTGGGACCATGTGTATGGTATATGATATTTTGGGGAACTCACTAAGCTTCGTGCTTACGGTTTATGATTTAACATTTTTCAGGTACTTCTAGTTCCAAAGGGAAGTGCTTGTCTTGACTGCGCAACATCCCCTGATATCGTGTTAAGTGTAAAATATATGAAATAGGTAGTGTCGTGTTAGTGTCCAAAATTCGATATAGAATTGACATGATATTGACACAAATAGTTGCTTTATGTTATTTTTCTCGCATTTGTACGATAAAAAATGAATTAAGTACACTAATAGCTATTTTGTGTTATTTTTATTGTATTTGTCTTGTATTGGTTCTTATCGTGTTAGTAAAACAACTAAACATCATGCCTTTTCATGTTCGTGTTATAAAAAAACAAAAAAAATCCATTTAAGATAAAAAAAAAACAGCACGAATATACTATTTGATACCTTGGTGGGTCAAAAATATGGTTTATACTTTGTTTTTTCTAAGCATTTATTATTTTTAGTCTTTGAACAAAAATAATATTTAGTTTATTTGTAGTTTGGACCGAAAACCCATGTGTTTTCGGTCTAGATTGGGTTTGGGCCTTTAGTTTTTGGTCCATATATATATATATATATATATATATTGATATGTGCATAATTAGTTCATATTAAGTATACATTTTTATTCATTTATTAGCTAAATTATTGCATTTTATGGACAAAGGGTACTTAAAAGTGTTTGAATTATGTTTTCAGTCCAAAAATGAATCTCGGAAGCGAAAGGAAGCGGGAGAAACAGTTAGAAGTTCGAGAATGGAACAAAGAAGAAAAACATTGAAAAAAGCCCCTACTCGGCGAGTAGGGCCGACTACTCGGCGAGTCCGATCGAAGAATCGAGAAGATAAAGACTCGGGATCCCAGAGAGTTATCACAATATGTGGAATGTGAGATGGACTCGACGAGTCGCCACCTGACTCGACGAGTCGATTCATATATATAAAGATAACTTCACAGAACGATATGGGGGAATTCTGGGACGATTCAGAAGAGCCTTGCTGCGAATAAGGAGTCAGAAAAACCCTGGAAGACGAAGTCATAAGCTAGAATTCAATCCCGAAGGAGAATTGAGGCAAATTTCATCATTCTACTTAATCTTTCGTTTTATCATTATGGTTAAACAATTTGATTATGTTTGTTTACTGTTATTTACTTCAATTATGAGCTAAAACCTTTAGACTTCTGTTTGGGGATACAAAGTTGACAATATGGTTTGATTGATTGGTAGGATTAATTCTAAAGTTGGTGAATTTTTGTTATTTTAGCTTGCTAAAGAACCTTGTGTGTGAATAATAATTAATTTTCTGTTAATAGGAAGATAATTGATTAGCATGAACGTCTATTGATTATTAACCTCATATGCTATGTGATCACTATGCCATATGTCTAGGATTAATGAATATGAAACTAGAATTAATAAGAAAATTGAGTAAATTCATGTGCAAGCTTGTGAGATGACCATCAAACAAGAAGTTAATTAAAAGAATAAATTAGTTAACTATTGCAAGTCTAACTTAACCCGAATAATTAATCTAGTAAATTTAATTAAATTAGACAACTGGCCACTGTTTAAGTTAGTTTATTTGCTAAGGATTAGTGTAGTGAATGCGAATCTAATCACTTGAATCGGTAACCAACGAAAGAATTAATCCATTGCACCATTACCTTGAAATCAACCATAGAATCAACTAAGTTGAACTAAACAGAAGTTCCCTTCCATTTATTGAATCTAGTTAGTATTTTGTTTTCTAGTTTTTAAGTAAGTAATAGTTAGTAAGTTTCTAGTCTTGTAAAACTAGATAAAACCCCTACTTATTAATTAACTTAGATAAAATTAGGTTTTAGTTTTAATTTGTCGTTCCCTGTGATTGATACCCTGCTTATTTAACTATACCACAATTGATAGGTTCACTGCCTTTTGTGTGGTATTTGATAATTAAAAGTAGGTTTAAAACTAAGTGAGTTTGCACACATCAAGTTTTTGGCGCCGTTGCCGGGGAACGGGTCTAAAATTAGCATTAAATTCTAGTTTAATCGATCCTTTGTGTGAGATTTATCTTGCACAAAGTTATTTAAAAAGTAATTCAGTAAGTAGAATTAGTTTCAATAAAATTCTGTTTTTAGAATTAGCATTAAATTTTTTTGGTTTTTCCCTTGAACTCGCCGAGTGCATTCGGGTAGACTCGGCGAGTACATCGCTATTTCAGCTTTAATTATTTCGTTTTTTTTTGTTCTTTTTATGCGTTTTATGTTTTGTTTACAGTTGTTTCATGACCCGAGGATCTGATACACCTCTGGTCCCTCCTTTTGAATACCCGGAATCCACACTAAGAAGGAGCAAAGGCAAAACCGTTGGAGAATCCACTTCTTCAAAGAACTCACCACTCAAAAACTTAAAGTCCGTTTTCAGCAAGAAGAGGAGCAACAAAACAGGAGCACCCAGTGCCTCATTGACAATTGAAGACCCAATTCAAGAAGATATCGAGTACGAGACCGAGGAAGAAGAAGAACCCACATACGAGCACGACTCCGGATTGGAAGACGATTTAGCTATCACTATGGCTAATATAGATGAAATCCCCATGGGGGAATGGAAGAAGAGGATGCGTGATGACACCGGGCCGGGACTTGTGCAGCCCGCAATTCCCACGACCGCTACTTTCGAATTAAAAGGCCATATTCTCGCTCAACTCAAGGAAATTCCTTTTTACGGGAAGGATCACGAAGACGCCTACAAGCACTTGGACGAAGTAAATGATGTGGCTGACTACTTCAATGTACCGAATGTTCCGCGCGAGACTCAGCTTCTTTGCATGCTTCCAGTCACGTTTAAAGGGGCTGCAAAAGATTGGCTAAAGTCACTTCCTCCCGGATCGGTCACCACATGGGCCAAAATGAAAGAAGAATTCATAGACCATTTTTTCCCGCCCTCCAAAATAGCCAAGCTAAAGAAAGCCATTACCAACTTCGAGCAACAACTCGTAGAATCTCTTTATGAAGCTTGGGAAAGGTACAAGAGCTTGCTTAGAAATTGTCCACACCATGACCTTAATAGCTAACAAGAGGTCTCCATTTTCTATGATGGAGTCAATGTAACGACAAGGCAATTGCTTGATTCCCAAGGCCCGCTCACGAAGAAGGCACCCCCGGTAATTAAGGAGTTAATCGAAGAATTCTCTAAGCACTCTAGAGAATACCACAATCCAAGAAACGAAGTAAGTCGGGGAGTGGTGAACTCGGCAAATGATAGCATGGCGGCGGTGATGGCTAAGCTTGATAGTCTTGATAGAAGAATGACAAAAATGGATCAAACAATCCATGCTATTAGGGTGGGATGTGAAAATTGTATATGGCCCCATCTCATAAAGGATTGTGATTTGGATGAGAATGGAAATAAGAAAGCTCAAGTCTTCTATTCAAGTGGCGATCGATACGACGAAAATTGGCGAAAACCTAAGAAGGAGTGGCTCCCATACGAAGAGTATAAGAAGGCTAAGGAGGAAAAATACAAGCAGAAGGAGAGGGGACTATATCAAAAGGAAGAACCGGTAGAAAAGAAACCCGATTTAGAAGAATTATTCACTAGATTCATAGCCGCATCCGAAAAGAGACACAGTGATCACGATGCTACAATACACGAGACCATAAATATGCTAAGGAATCGGCAAGCATCCATTCTCAACATTGAGAAACAGCTGGGACAGCTTGCACATCAAGTGAATGACAGAAGACCGGGTCAACTTCCAAGTAACACCGAACCCAATCCAAGAATGAAGAATGTTAGTGCAATAACCTCCAACAAGGAAGAAATATTCACAGATGCACTGAGAATCTCCAAGAGGAAGGCAGAAAAGGAAGAAGAAGAGGCTCCAGCAAAACCCGATCCAACTCGCCGAGTCACTCTATTGGACTCGACGAGTCCAAGCGTAAATGACAAAACTGTCAGTCCTTTAAAGCCATATAATCCTCCCCTGCCATACCCAATCAAAGCCATGCCTTCGGAAAAAGTTGAAGCATATAGAACCTTCATGAGGCATGTTAAAGCCCTACAAGTTAATGTGCCATTTGTGGAGACGATGCTCCAGACACCCAAATACTTCCACCTGCTAAATGGTCTTTTTGCTGCTAGGAAAGATTTGGCTGAAGTCGCGGAGATACTGTTGAGTGAGCTACCCTAAAAGAAGGGCGATCCGGGGAATATTATAATTTCGTGCCAATTTGGTAATGAAGTTGTCACTCAAGCATTGACCTACTCGGGAGCAAGCATCAATCTGATGCCTTTCTCTTTCTTTAAGAGGTTGAATTTACCAGAGCCAAGACCGGTAAATATGAAGATCCATTTGGCAGACAAGACAATAATTCATCCACAAGGCGTTTGTGAGGATCTCCTTATTAAAGTCGACAAGTTTATATTTCCGGTAGACTTCGTGGTTGTTGATATGGAAGAAGACCCCGAAATTCCAATTATTTTGGGGAGGTCATTTTTAAACACCGCTTGTACTTTAATTGATGTATGTGAGTCTACATTAACGTTGAGGGTGGGTGATGAGTCTGTAACATTTAAAGCTATACCAGAAGCCAAGCAAGAAGAGGAAAGACAAGAAAAGATCTCACTTATCCATTTGGATGATGAGATATTACAAAAAGAACTTGCACTTTTGCAAAAAGAAGATCCAAGCAAGTTTCTGCTACATTCTAGAGAGGATGGAGATGTTAACAAGGACTTGGAGGAGTTAGAAAAGCTACTGGAAGGAGCCGACTCAGAAAACACCCAAGAAATGGTGGAATACGATACGACTCGCCGAGTCACTTTACTGGACTCGACGAGCCCAGTCGAATTTGATAACAACTTGGACGATTTAGATCTGCTTGTTGCTAGTTCTCTGCATATTCTGAATTTGGATATTTTTCATGATTCTTTAGAAGAACAAACAACAGGAGGATAAATGGAAACGAAAGTTCAACACACCAAGGTAGCATGTCTTGATGCAATCCCGCTTGAAGATGGGGTGAGCACAGAAAAAGAGGATGAGGCAAAGGAAAGGAAGGTGGAAGCTGATCAACCATTCATTACCAAACCTAGAGCACAAACTTTCACAAAATACGAAGTAATTAAGTTTAAAGAAAAGGAGGTGCAAGAGAAGGTGAAAAAGAATGGGGTGAAGAAGAAGAAGAGAAAAAGGGAAGCCCAAGCAGCTGAGGATGATGCTGTGAAAAAGAAGAGAGATGAATTAAAAAGGGCTTATAAAAAGAAAATTCACGCTTACAAGACAAAGTACAAACCACAAAAGATTAGGCGTGCATTCCCGATACTGGAAGATGACGAGACGTAGATGGGAAGGAGTCCAGCTAACGACTCCTTAAAAAGAAGCGCTTTACGGGAGGCAACCCGTTATTTAGAGTGTGCATGGACTAAGTGTGGGGTGAAATGATTTTTTAAAATAAATGACAAAATTTTAAAAATTTTGAATTGTTTGGAAGAAACTCGCCGAGTCTGACCATGACTCGACGAGTCCATATAGATTTCAGAAAAATGGCATCGCGACCAGACTCGCCGAGTCTGACCCTGACTCGACGAGTCGGTATTATTCACAGAAAAAAATAACAATAAGAATTACTTTTACAACCGGTAACTAGGGTTTTAACCCTAATGAATCAGTTTCTTTTTCACAACACACTCGTTGTGCGTCTCTCTCCAACCTTTTCTCTCAAGCATTCAAGTGTTTTTCCATTGTTCTTCAAATTTCTCAAGTTTCATCACAAAAGGTAACAAATTTCTTCTCTTTTCTGTTAAAAGCATGCTTCTAAGATTATCCATGATGGAAATTTCATAGAAAAACCCGATTTTGAAAAATAGTAGATTTCTAGGGTTTCGATTTTTCATGAATTATGTTGTTTTGCATGCGTATTCTTGCCTAATACCTTATAAAAATGTGCCTAAACAAAAACCTTGAAGTAATTTTCAGATTTCATGGTCCAATTTAGACCGACCCGCCGACTGACTCGTGCAGTTCTTGCGACTCGCCGAGTCGTCCATGGACTCGACGAGTCGAGTCGGGGAACACGTGCATGACTTCTTTTAATCTATGTTTCTGGGTTTTGTATCTTTGTTTTGCAGAAATAATGTTTAACAGGGGGCAAAGTCCTAGTGGATACCAAGGGAACTTTCCTTGGTTGAATTTCCCACAAATCGAGTCCGCTTCAACGATGCGGAAGTGGAAGAAGAAGTTGGCCGACATAAGGAAGAAAGAGATTTACGTGCCCAATAGGATAGATTGGGATTGGTTGCAAAATGTATGCTATAAAGAGGAGTTAGCTCCTTATCTTTTAAAGGAGTTTACCCACGAAGGAGAAACGATGATTTGTGAGGGTGGAGTCGGGTCTTTCGAATTCAAGAGCCGGTGTATTTGGAGCTATGCCTAGAGTTCTTCTCCACGGTATCTTTCATGGGGGGAGTGGATTGTTATCACCCAACAAGTTTTAGTTTCTGCCTTGGGGGTGAATTTCATCAATGTTCTGTGCTCGACCTTGCCTGTCGATTGGGAATTTATGACCAGCCCTTGGTCTCAACAGCTGTATTTCGGGCCTTTTTGGAGCAATCCAACATGGTGTTTCCCGATGGAGTGACGAGCACAGGTTGGTGGAACACGATTGACAACAAAGTTTATATCTCGAAATCGGCACAAGAGGGGAGCATTCGATCGCCTACACACCGCCTTATTCATCGTCTCATTTCATCCACTATTAACTAAAGGAAGGATGATGACAAGGTTTCTAACCTTGATGTCTTCTATTTATGGAGCATTATCACACCCGACATTTTTTGCAATATTCCTTGGTGTTTGGCTTCATATCTATCGGAGGGTGCGGTCAAGGATCGCAAAACTTCTCGAATTAATGGTGGTATGTTTGTCACCCGGCTAGCCAACTCGTTTGGGTTGATGACCCGTGGTGCATGGAACTTTATGACGATGAATCCTACACCTCCATTCAATCCAATTCTTTTCCGGCGGGCCAGGATTATTGAAGACTATGGTGGTGGTCATTATGATATTCCGCATGATGATCCGGTAATTGGTCCCGAAGCACCGGGAAGGAGGGTCCGATCGAGGAGGGAGCGGGATGTGGAGGACGAGCCGCCAGTGATTCCGGTTGATAATGAAGAAGTACCAATGGATTGGTACAATGTGGAGATGAGGCGGTTACAAGATCAAATGGCGCAGGGCATCAATTTTAGTAATCAATCACATATCCGACTTTTCGACCACTTCAACATTCCACATATCGATGGTGGTAACTTTCCGTATATTCCATCGTGGGAAGAGGTGATTAGTGCAAGAAGGAGTGGTGCGGGAGGAAGTGGAGCAGCTCCGGATCATGACGAGGAGGAGGATTAATTTCTTTGCGTTTTTATTAAACAATTTTCAATTTTTATTGTTTGTTTTTAATTGGTTTGTTTGAATGTGTTAAGACTTTTTACTGTTTTGCTTAATGTGTGATTGCCTTGATTATTTTTCAGAATTGAATTAGGAATGCTTGCATAGGAGGGTTAAGTTATAGAGTCAAGAGGATTATAAGAGTGATAGAGAGTCAAGAAAAGGAAGCATTAGAGTCAAAATATCGAGTCCGGTCCTTAGGGACATGAGCGAGTGAGTTCAAAAGTGAGGAAAAATTTTGAAGATTTATTGGAGGCTGGAACAAATGCAGAATGTCATTTTTTTCGTCCAACGGTCTACTCGTCGAGTGCAATAAACTGACTCGACGAGTCGCTATGTAATCTCACATATTCAAAGATGTCCGCGATGCTACTCGACGAGTCTAGTATATACTCGACGAGTCATTCAGTTTGATACCAAAAGGGCTGCTGATTTGATGTTGATAAGAGTACCACTTGACCATTTATTCTTTCCATATTGATTCTTGAAGATCTTACACTGTTTTTTCCCGTATTTGGAGCGACCCACACGAGACTTGACACCCAAGACATGGATGAGCTGTTCCCATGTCTAAAGTCAATTGAAGTTGGAGCTAAAATGAAAGTGATCAACCTATCGACTGCTATCCCAGGGGAGTTTGTTCCAATTCCCTCTTTATTCTCTTTTTATGTTTTTATCATGTATAATATGCAATGAGGGCATTGCATAAAATAAGTGTGGGGTAGGGGGTTAGTCACATATTAGAAAATTTAGAATCTTAATTTAGGCTAATTTTGAAAAATTGTTGCATACCAAAAATATTACTTAGGGATTTAAATTAGAAAATTTTGGTAAAAGCAAATTAGGATTCCATATTAGAATTGTGTTGATGATTGCATGAAGACCCAAATGTTTAGTTGAGCCTATATACGTTCTAATGCATTTGTGGCTTCCTTATTCCAGTGAAATCATGAGACAAAAACACGACTCCGCTCAGCCCGAGGGATTCAATATGTTTAGCAGCCTAAACCTGAAATGTATCCAGGAAGATTGCTATCGTTAGCCAATAAAGGTTGAGATTGAGCGCCCCTGCTTAAGCATGTAGGGATTTGAGTGAAAAAAAAAGAGAGAGAATTACAAGAAAAGTTGAAGAATTTTGGAGCAAATAAAGTGAAGATCAAAAGATCAAAATTCCAAGAAATTCAAAAAGTTGAAGATACCAAAAATCAAACAACAAGGTGGTGAATTCAAAGAAATCAAAGATCAAATTATTAAGGAAGTAAAGAATTCAAGAGAGCTCCATAGTGGTATCAAAAAGTTGTAATTCTAGATTATGTATGCTTGGGTTGCTCAATTAAAAATACCTTGAGGGTAAGAAGTTTTCTGCGGATGGATTCATAGAGTTGCATAAAATGAGCATAGTTCGGGGTGAGTGGGCGAATGTTTATGACGATTGTGAGTATTTGGAATATGGGGGGTACTTAGGACAATTTTAGACACAAATGCATCCACTACGGTCTTGGCATAATGGCTAGGTTAGATTGGAATTGTCATATGTAATTCTAATGTGTTTAAAATTCAGTTATGCTTGGGGCAAGCAAAAGACAAGTGTGGGGTATTTTGATATGTGCATAATTAGTTCATATTAAGTATACATTTTTATTCATTTATTAGCTAGATTATTGCATTTTATGGACAAAAGGTAATTAAAAGTGTTTGAATTATGTTTTCAGTCCAAAAATGAAGCTCAGAAGCGAAAGGGAGCAAGAGAAACAGTTAGAAGTTCGAGAATGGAACAAAGAAGAAAAACATTGAAAAAAGCCCCTACTCGGCGAGTAGGGCCGACTACTCGGCGAGTCCGATCGAAGAATCGAGAAGATAAAGACTCGGGATCCCAGAGAGTTATCACAATATGTGGAATGTGAGATGGACTCGACGAGTCGCAACCTGACTCGACGAGTCGATTCATATATATAAAGATAACTTCACAGAACGATATGGGGGAATTCTGGGACGATTCAGAAGAGCCTTGCTGCGAATAAGAAGTCAGAAAAACCCTGGAAGACGAAGTCATAAGCTAGAATTCAATCCTGAAGGAGAATTGAGGCAAATTTCATCATTCTACTTAATCTTTCGTTTTATCATTATGGTTAAACAATTTGATTCTGTTTGTTTACTGTTATTTACTTCAATTATGAGCTAAAACCTTTAGACTTCTGTTTGGGGATACAAAGTTGACAATATGGTTTGATTGATTGGTAGGATTAATTCTAAAGTTGGTGAATTTTTGTTATTTTAGCTTGCTAAAGAACCTTGTGTGTGAATAATAATTAATTTTCTGTTAATAGGAAGATAATTGATTAGCATGAACGTCTATTGATTATTAACCTCATATGCTATGTGATCACTATGCCATATGTCTAGGATTAATGAATATGAAACTAGAATTAATAAGAAAATTGAGTAAATTCATGTGCAAGCTTGTGAGATGACCATCAAACAAGAAGTTAATTAAAAGAATAAATTAGTTAACTATTGCAAGTCTAACTTAACCCGAATAATTAATCTAGTAAATTTAATTAAATTAGACAACTGGCCACTGTTTAAGTTAGTTTATTTTCTAAGGATTAGTGTAGTGAATGCGAATCTAATCACTTGAATCGGTAACCAACGAAAGAATTAATCCATTGCACCATTACCTTGAAATCAACCATAGAATCAACTAAGTTGAACTAAACAGAAGTTCCCTTCCATTTATTGAATCTAGTTAGTATTTTGTTTTCTAGTTTTTAAGTAAGTAATAGTTAGTAAGTTTCTAGCCTTGTAAAACTAGATAAAACCCCTACTTATTAATTAACTTAGATAAAATTAGTTTTTAGTTTTAATTTGTCGTTCCCTGTGATCGATACCCTGCTTATTTAACTATACCACAATTGATAGGTTCACTGCCTTTTGTGTGTTATTTGATAATTAAAAGTAGGTTTAAAACTAAGTGAGTTTGCACACATCAATATATATATATATATATATATATATATATATATATATATATATATATATATATATATATATATAAGGGTGAGGAGTCAAGGGGGCATTCATTCATGATCATATTGCAGAGAGAGAGAGAGTTAAATAGAAGAAAAGTGTGTATGTGTGTGTGTGTGTGAATCTTGTGTAGGAGCATCAATCTTATCTTCAATACATCATAGATTCATCTTCATTTTCTTCTCCATCTCTATTTGATCTTGCATCATCCATTTGTTTGGGATTCCGCACCATCAACTGGATCTGATTTATAAGTCAAGCAAAATTTGGGATTTACAGTTGGTATCTGAGCTTGGATTGTATCAATCATTTTGGCAAGATCTGGAGCGTTTTTGCACTTTTTCTTGAAGGATTTTGCGTTTTTGGATGGTTTTTGACAAAATATTGGGGGTTTGTTCTTTGTATTTTCATAAAAATGAGTTTTGATCGAGTTTTGGGGATAAAAAGTCAAAAAAATGTTGTTTTTGGTCGTAATCTGCGAGGGTGTGGCGGCGGTTTTCGGTCAACAACTAGGGTTTCCTAAGCGTTTACAGTCGGAAACGATTTGCAATCAGCAGGGTTTTCAGTCCGAGGTGTTTACAGTCGCAAACGGTTTTCAACTTCAGTGGAGCGGTGCGAGGGCTCTCGGACGAAAACGCATTCCGCAATTTGTTCTCACCTCGAACGTTTTCGGCCCACCACGTGTTCGGTTGTCCTTGTGTTCGGTCCTCGTGCGTGTAGTCCTCGCAGATTCTTGTTCAGCAGCATATTTTCAAAAATTCTGCGTGTAGCAAGGATCGAACTTGGGTCTCTTGCATAGACAACCCACGCCTTAGCAATTGATCATGCAAGGCAGATGTTTCACATCTTCCCTGATTAAATCATATTGCTTCGCTATTTCGGTTTTATTTTCGGATTTTTGACAATTTTAGCCCAAAAATTAATTTTTCAAATTTTAAAGTTTCATTTTCAACCCAAAGTTTTGACTTCTAATTTTTGACTTTCTAAATTGACTTTTGACCTAAAAAATTGACTTTGACTTTCAAGTATGACCTTTGACTTTAAACTTTGACTTTCTCGTTTAACTTTCAAATTTTCACTTTTAGCATTTCGGTTTGAATTTTAAGCTTGACCTTTTAAGTTTGACTTTTCAAGTTTGTCTTTTTACGTTTGACTCATAAGTTTGACTTTTTAAATTTGACTTTTAACGTTGACTTTTCAGGTTTATAGTTAAAGGACATTTTTGATAAACAATGAGTTCTTCAAACATTCCGGTCAATGAAGTTTCATGCTCTCAATCTTGTGAAGCTATGATTAAGTTTCTTTGTGAAGAAAATTATTTGCTAAAAAGGGAAAATGAGGACCTGAAATATGAAGGATATACTCTTAGGAAGGCCCAAAAACCCTTAAAAACACAACTAGAGGCCAAAACTAAGGATTTTAGAAAACTTCAAGAGGAATATAGCAATAAATGTGAAAACTATGACTATGTTAAGAGACAGCTTGACGAATTAACTGCTGAACTTGATGCATTGGAAGCTAAATATAATGATGCTGATTTCACGTTTAAGAAATTTGATGTGTCAAGTGAGGTAGTTGCTTCTATGATAGAAAAACAACTAAAATTTAAAGATAATCAAAATAAGGTTCTGGGGTATAATAGTGTTCCACCTCCCTTTAACGACAACTATAACCCACCCCTTGAGACCAACAAGGAAGAAATGCCTGCGCAGTCTGGCTATACCCTTGTACCTGCTTTAGTTAAGACTAAATCATCTGGGCCAACTGAGAATATTAAGGTGAACGTTTTTGATGATTCTACTTCTTGTGCTTGTAAAGTAGTGGAAAATGAGAACAAGGAGAACACTATCAAACAAACAAATGACTCCTTGAACTCTGAATATGTTGCTTCTAATCAACCTGTTGTTGGTAAATACAAGCCACCAATTCAAGCTAAACAGAGTGCCTGTTGCAAGTGTGTTGGTGGGAACAATCAGAGACAAGGCAAAGGCGTGCTACCAGTGGCAAGTAGAAACAATTCTTATGTGAAGAAAAAGACATGTTTTCACTGTGGAACACCTGGAAAAATTGCCAGAAATTGTCCTAATCACGCATACGTTCCCTATTACGCATAAGGATGGCGGAACGCACAAAGAGGGAGCTTTTCCAAAAGAAACCCTTCAAGGCCACATTCAAACAATGGTGACTGGAACGCGCAAAAGGCCAAGAATCAAAATCTCAAAGTCAAGAAGGGAATGCCGGCCAAAAAGTCTAATCCAAGAGATGCTCCGGTGAAACCAAGATCAATTAGATCAAAGTCATCTCGACGATCGGCTTCAAGTTCAAAATCAAGTGTCGAGGCACCCATCCACTCGAACAAGAAATGGGTTAAACCCAACTACAGATGGGTACCAAAGGTTCAATCTCCAAAATCGTCTAATGATTCTAACATTTCTTCATCTTCTGTTTGTGATAAGCAGGATATGTCATGGGAGAGAGTGCCTTTCAAAGATGACAAAGGTCGACCCAGTTTCAAAATGGCATGGGTTCCAAAGACCAACTGATCCCGCTTTATGCCGGAGCAGCTATGGAGGCATATCATCAGACTTCAGTTTGTTGATAGTGGCTGTTCCAGGTACATGACAGGGGACATCTCTCAACTGTACAACATTCAAAACTTTGTTTGAGAGTACGTGTCCTCTGAGGGAAGGGAAGAAAGGAAAGGATCACACATGGGTTTTTATGCTTAACGATGTGAAGAATTTTCGGATCTGCTCTGAGATTATGTGTGCTGTTCTCTGACCTTCTGGATGCAAATTCAATCAGTGACTTACGGTTTGAGTTTTCATCTCGATACTCCTGAGTTTATCTTAAACCGATACGTTTTGAAGACAATCTTTTATTTTCTTATAGTTTTTCGTTTGAAAGATTTGTTAATTGGGAAGTTATATGAAATATAGTGCTAAAGGGCAATTTATGATGTGTGTAATGCACTAAAGCCAAATTGTCTAGACTTTGTGTTCAATGTACTGGTAGGCACAAAGGATTCAAAAGGACTAGACTTAGATTGACAATGAAAGGACTAGACAATATGAACTTAGATAGTTTCATTTGGACTGACCATACGATGCTCGGGTAGATTGAGAAGTGAGATAAACATGGGAACCTGCGAGATACACTAAAAGTTAATTATCTAGAACTATGGCTCAACATTTCCTTGATGTATGGACTCATGACCTTAATTCTGGTATTGATAGAGCGACTAGGAGGTTTTGATAAAGTAGGTATATAGAAAATTGTTTTCTTGTTTTCTATCTGTCAGTCATTTGTTACATCCTTTGCGTGATTGGAATATATCCGACCTGGAATGTAACATATGCAACTCTATTTCTATGCACCTCCTTATTTATGCAATTGTTTCTATATGTTAGTCATATGTTTTCCCCTCTGCATAATCGAAAGATCCGACCTGGGACACATCATATGCACCCTTCTACTTCTCTATCCCTCTATCTATGTTAGTCATATGTTGTTCCCTCTGCGTGATTGGAAGACATCCGACCTGGGATACAACATATGCATCTCTATATTTGACTTCTTTCTTAATGATTGAATAGTCACCTAAAGTAAGGAGTTCTTTGGAAGTTCTTGATCACCAAGGTATATCAGGAAGTCGGAAACACGTTCTAGTGCATCTAAAATTGAACAATTTAAAGGCTGTCTTTAGATCTCGCTGTTGAATTTAAGTGGACAACAATATCCTTGGTCGTCATCAGCTAAATGGTCCATCTAGGAATATAGGTGCAATGTCTTGTCACTTATAATCTATCCAATTTGTCCATATCCTTCGTGTTTAAGTGGACCACAATATTGGTGATTGACCAGATCTAAACGTGCAGGTGAGTGCTGATAAACGATATTGAATTACCTGACAACTTCGATCTCAAAAGTTTTAAATTTTGTTATTATTTTTTGTTTTTGTTGAATTTGTTCATAGTTTTCCTTTATGCACAAACTTAAGAGGAAGAAATAATTTTTTTAAAAAAAAAACAAACAAAAAAATCAGAAAACCGAAAATCCAAAAATATTTTTCTGTTTCTGTTTTTATTTCATTTTCAGAACATATAAATAATCCTTAAAAAAATTTTGTTTCTGTTTTATTTTTTTTCAGAAATTATGAAAAATCCAAAAATAGTGTGTGCTAAGTTTTCTTTTAGTTTTGTTTTTATCTCAAATTTTTGTTTATCTTGAAAAGTGAATTCAGATGTAGATGAGACTCATGGAGACTGTATCGAGATTTTCTGAGCCAAAGCTTCATCCGTGATTGTCGAAGAATTCTCATTTGAAGGAACAAGAAATGAAGATTATTCTTTTAACATTCAATTTTTCAATCCCAAAAGCAAGGTGAAGCTATACTTGAAGATTATGTGACAGATTGCATTGAAGCCTCCTCAATCAATTTGCTGCTATCTATGTACCCGTTGAAGTAATCCAGAAGATTCGTTCTCTGTCATTCTCTCTGAAGATTCTCAAGCTGAAAGAGTTGATTCTCAAGAATCTTTTCAAGAAGCCTCCTCACCCAAATGTGCGTTCAGAGTCAAATTTTGAAGAAATGTCCATCTATTCAAGATAAAGTCATTCAGGTAGAAGATTCGGTTGTTCATCTTGAAGTTGTGAAGAAATAGAAGACAAAAGGCTGAAGTCAAGCTCCAAATGAAGATTGACAAGAAAAGTCAACTACATTTTTAGGGGGAGTTTGTTGGGTCAAAGAAAAGAAAGCTATAAACAAAGGGGGAGATTGTTGGGTCAAAAATATGGTTTATACTTTGCTTTTCTGAGAATTTATTATTTTTAGTCTTGGGCCGAAAATAATATTTAGTTTATTTGTAGCCTGGACCGAAAACTCATGTGTTTTCGGTATTGATTGGGTTTGGGCCTTGAGTTTGCGGTATATATATATATATATAGGGATAGTTTAAATAAAAACAGTAAATAGTGTGAGAACGTAAAAACACTTTTTTATGTTATTATTCTGCAATGAATTTTGTATCACCACCTTTATGTCATTATTCAGTAAAGAATAAATGAATAGTCAAAGGTTAAAAGTAAAATTAGAGTTTACTACAAAAATGCTCATACATAAGTTTATAATAGAATAATAACATTATAATGAATATATGACTAGTCGAAAGTTAATATTTATATTATAATTACTTCAACAATACACATATACAAAATTCATTACAGAATAATAACATAAAAATAGTGTTTTTACGTTCTCACACTATTTACTGTTTTTATTTGAACTTATATATATATATATATATATATATATATATATATATATATATATATATATATATATATATATATATATAGGATATAGATCTGGTAAAAAATCTTTTTTGGTAGGAAGGTCAGAAGTTTTTTTTCTACATACTTTTTGAATGAACAAAAGAAATGATTCACTAGATGAATCAAAAATAACATGATTCACCAAAAAAATCTCAAAAAAAACACCGATGATTCATTTACATAATGATTTCGTTGTTATTCACTAAAATTGTAATAAAAGTGATTTTTTTCTTAATTTACTTAAAAATGAATCATGAAAATGTTTTTTTGTGAATTTTTTCTTGTGAATCATCTTACCTTTGAATCATCTAATGATTCATTTTGTATGTTTGCTAAAAAAATATGTAGAAAAAAAACTTTTTACCTTCCTACCAAAATTTTCCTTCTTATTTGATATTGACCCTCTCTCTCTCTCTCTCTCTCTCTCTATATATATATATATATATATATATATATATATATATATATATATGTATATATATATATATATATATATATATATATATAACTAGGTTCATTTGTTTAAACTAAGTATTGTGTTATCGTATGCATAAATGTGTGCCAATCAAAATTAAATAAATAAATAAGGGTAATTTAGTCATTTGTTTAATAACTTCCAAAAATAATCCCTATAATCATGGTATCTCTTCAGTTTAAATCTCCTTCCCCTCTTTATCTAAAAACCGATTTCTAAAAACCTAAAATTGAACAAATCGACACCCCCACCCTTGTCCCTCCAACCGTCATTTCCTCTTTATTCCAGTCTGCATCAAGTTCCGATTATGGCTCGGAGTCGGACGACGAAGCTCAAGCTGCTCTCGAATTACAAACCTTAGAAACGGAGCTCTCGACAAGGAGCAGCAAAGCAGCGGCGCAGGTGAGTATAAAAACTATTGGGAGACCAATATGTTTCTCCAAACCGAAGAATTCGATAGGTAATCATATGATCTTCTTCTTTTCTCTTTGTTGTTTAAACCTAAATCCATCATTTTCTTCTGCAATTTCTGAAATATAGTTGGGGCAGATTGGAGGAAACATTTTCCGGCTACTGTGATTCAAGCTCGCCGGACGGAACTCAGTTGTCGGCGGCCTCCAAGGGAGGATTATTCAAGAGGAGATAATGAAACAAGAGTCTAAAAAATCAGAATCTGGGTTTTACGATTTTGATCAGGACATAGTGTTCATGTCAACAGAAAAATCAAATAAGAAAAGGATTCAACAATCTCCAAATACAAGTGATTCAAGGGCCTTTCCGATTGAAATTATTGAAGTAAGTCAAAGTCTTGAACTGTTTTTACGTACTCTCATGATTTTATCTCAAATTGATGATTGTGTTAAACTGTTAATTAACAGTTAAAAGTGTCATACGTGGGAGAGAAGATATCATTGGTGAGTTTGAAATGCAGGAAAAGAAGAGACACGATGGTCAAGATTTGTGAGGTTTTTAAATCTTTGAAGCTCAATGTTGTCACTGCCAACATCACTGCTGTTCCTGAGACCCTTTTCAAGACACTCTTCATTCAGGTTTGCACTAGAAAAAACATACACTTTGGTGGTGTGTTCTTGACTGAAAACGAAGAAGAGAAGGAATGCAGGGGTGGTTTTTCTTTTGTATTAAATATTGATTGTGAATCGATGCAAAAAAGAATAGAGAATGGAAGAGTGTTTATGTAGATGATTCAACGGATGGTGTTGGTGAGATTCCAATTCTATTGGAATGGAATCATGAATTCCAATTCTAGTGGAATGGAAAGACGAATTCCAATTCTGTTGGAATCACAGATGTTGATGCTTGAAGAACAGACCACATTATTCTTTTAGAATGTATTAGTCGTTGTTAGATTTTGATGTTTTCTTTCCCATTTTGATTGTTTTTTAGTTTTATTCCTTAACAATAAATGTAATTCTTAACAATTGTTACCCGTATTCTATAAGAAATAATGTGTTTTTTGTTTTTATTCTTCAATTGATTATTCAAGGATTTTTTATTCTACAAGAAGTTTTAAAATTCATGATCAAGAAATAGGTTCAAGAATATTTTTATTATTTATGGTTCAAGAATATTTTTATTTTTGAATATGCTCAAAAACATATTCTGTCAGAATGTCCGAATTAAAAAAAAATTATAATTCGTAAAATCGGATTTTTAAATTTAATAGAATCTATGATCCTTAAAAATGCAATTTTCCTTTATTAAATCTATATTAATTGACTAAATTACCCATGTAATTAATTAATATGATATTTTCAATTATATTTCATTCAATAATATATATTAATCACTTTCTTAAAATAAGTAAATTTGATTGGCCTACATTTATGCATAAAATAACACAATAATTACTTTGAACAGAATAACGTAGACATATATATATATATATATATATATACATATATATATATATATATATATATATATATCATACATACTTATAAAGCTAGCATTTTTTCTTTAATCTCATGCATTTGAAACCCCCATAAAAATTTGCCAACACATCATGCATTTGAAACCCCCACACCCTTTCACCTTCAAAATAATTCATCACACATAATCTCATTCCAAGAAAATCACACACTCTATAAGTTCAACACCTCATTCATTTCAAACTCCCACACCCTTTCACCTTCATTATATATGTAGTTATATTAGTACATTTTTTTTTTCACAAAAAGTCGTCATTTGGTTGAAGATATTATGATTCAAAAGTTTTCATATAATTGAAGCATTCACGATCCAAATATGATGATTTGAAGAAATGAGTTATGTTGCATCGATGGTAATTGTAATATGATTTTCTCTTTCAACCAAAACAAATGAAGCTTTTCTATTATTTCTTTATATTCAATTTCTCATTTGACCTTTATATGTGATTTGTATATATTACTCAATCTTGAATGTGACTATCCGAACATCAATGTTTTGCTTGGAATATCTTTCTCATTCTTCTTTTTCAAGAAAAACATTTTGATTGCAGGTTAGTGAAAAATTGTCATCAAGTTTCTATGGTTGAATGGTATTCAATAAAGAAAGAAGATTCAGAAAACATATATAGGTTTTTTTTTTGTTTGAGCAAAGTAGACGAATGTTAGTTTTTTCTTTTGATTTAAACTTATATTTATGTAACATTTTTATTATATATTCAACCACCCAATGTTCTTATTTATTTGATTGTAGTTTTTCTATTTTGATTATGTTTATTTTTTTATTATTTTTTTGTTGGGTTATCCTACACAACATATTTACAAGACAATATTTAAAAGATAACATAATTTTTAACATTTGATATGTAATTATGACGACTTATCATGATATGTTCTTCATATGAAAATAATTTATCCATATTACTATGACAAGAATTACATATGACATTTACAAAAATATATATTATATATGATTTGTTTAACATATATATGCACTTATGTATGTATGTTATAAAATTTTAATTAAATATCTTTACGTTTAATAATTGAAGGGATTAAATTGATGCATCAAAAACAATTATTTAGACGAATATAATAATAATAATAATAATAATAATAATAAATACACATTTCCAAGTATTGTATTCATTTGAAACTCACACTACAACTCAAGAGTTTTCTAATTTATGTATATTTATTAGTTACAACTCAACAGTTTTTAACTTATGATTATTAATTAGTAATCACTAATAACTTTTTATTTTCCTTTCTTTTATAAGGTTGTAAAGTTTTGCTCATTAAAAATATTAATGTATTTGAAGAGATTTATGATTTAAATAGGAAATGTTAATATAAATGTTATAATAAATGTTTTAGTGTTTTTATGTTATTAAAAGTTGTAGTGTTTATTTTTCATATTTTTTATTATTCGTTGTATATATATATATATTTTATAATACAAATGTTATAATAGATGTATTTGTATTTTATGTTACTAAAAGTTGTAGTTTTTGTTCATACATTTTATTACCCGTTATATATAGATTATATACGTTTGATATATAATTTACATAATTTTAAACGGTTTATAAAATTATCAAATAACTATATATATCACAATGACTTAAAAATTAAAACTATAATCATCATATCATATCATACTATATTATAAAGGAAACATTTTTTCTTTCACCACATTAATTTGAAACTCCCAACTTTTTATATTTCTATACAATATACTTAATTTATTAACTTAAATATGCTTTTAGTTGTAAACATTATCATAAATGGAAGAATTTGTGACTTATCAATATGATATGCTTAATTTGTTAACTTCAATATATAGTTAAATAAATAACTTACGTTAATATATCAAATAAGCTAAAAAATTTAGTGTAAAATTTAAAAACTAAAGTAAAATATCAAATAATGTTTAAAAAAATCAATATATATATATTTTAACATAGTTAAAAGGAAAACATTAAATATAATAATAATAAAATAACCTAAATTGATGAATCGAAGTAACTAAAAGGTGTTTGGAAACTATATTCTAACAATATATTTCTAACCTACGCCGCGCAACGCGCGGGAATTCGTCTAGTATGTATGTATATATATATATATATATATATATATATATATATATATATATATATATATATATAGAGAGAGAGAGAGAGAGAGAGAGGGAGGGAGATGTAAGGGTGAGGAGTCAAGGGGGCATTCATTTATAATCATATTATAGAGAGAGAAAGTTAGAAAGAAGAAAAGTGTATGTGAAAATCTTGTGTTGGGAGCATCAATCTTATCCAATACATTATAGATTCATCTTCTTCTTTTTCTCTTTCTTCTTTATTTGATCTTGCATCATCCACTTGATTGAGATTCTGCACCATCAAGTAGATCTGATTGATACATCAAACAAATTTTGGGACTTACACACCTCTAATTAAAACAACATGATTCCAAAAAGTTTTCATCTCGATTAATTAAGCACAATAGTTGTTTTATTTATTTATTTTTTGTATGAAAAAATAAATGAGTAGAAATCATTGACATGACTGGTTTTAATATATATTTATTTTACTATTTTATTATATATTTAAAATAGTTAAAATGTTTATATCAACTTGATATAATAATAATAATTATTCAATAACTAAAGACAACGATATCAAAATTTTTGATAGTATATATAAACTATATAATTATAGTTTTCATATTTTAACTATATTATTTTCTTTTATATAAACTATAGAATTATAGTTTTATTATTTTAACTATATTATTTTCTTTTATATAAACTATAGAATTATAGTTTTATTATTTTAACTATATTATTATATTTTATATAAAGCACTAACATTTGACCTACTTTTAACATGTATTGAGAATTAGATCCCATCAATTTTGTCACATCTGTCGCATTTAGGTAAATAATGTCATGTGCTCAAATAACATACGAAAACTACAGTCTACAACCAATAACCACATGCCATGATGCTAAAACATTGCCTAAATGGCCCAACCCAACCCATAAAGGAGATGAAAATTTTCTGATCTTAAAACAATCCAATAATTCAAATCTCTTATCTATTATGCTTCAACGATCACAATCTTTAAATTTAAATTTTTAAGAAATGGTTAGGCCCGGTACAAAAGGGGTTTATGATAGAGTTTTTGTGATAGAAAAAAGTATTTTCTATTTTAGTTTAGTGTAATTTCAAAAATATTTATAATATTAGTATTATTCATTTTTGTTTATTTTTTCAGTTTTTCTTAATATTATTCTATTTTAAATATATCCAAGTTTTCTTCATTTCTCTTTTACTTCACATTTTTACTGTTTTTTTAAATAACAATTTTTTTTCAAGTTTTTATTGTTTTTTTAAATAAAAATATTTATTTATATTTTTAATTTTTGTTTTTTGTTTTAAATATCTATTTTTTTATACATATAATTTTTTAGCTATTATAAAATTAATCATACAATATATTTTAAGATGCAAAAACTCCAACATTACACATACAATGTTTTTATGTTTTTAAGGTAAAAACACTCAACATTGTTACAAAAAAAACACCACAATTAAAAAAAACTCCAATATTGTTTCTTACAAAAAGAAAAACATCATAATTAGCTTGAACTTGAACCTGTAACAAATCCTTACCTATAAAAAAGATAAAAATAAATAAATAAATAAAATAAGAGAATAGCCACAACAATACTACAAAAAATATTATCTTTTTAATTACCTTGGCTTAGATGGACATTGTTTTCGATTATGATCCGGTTGCCTACAAATTCCACAAAAAGTGGCATTTCTTCCTTTTTTTAATATCCATACAATTTTTTAATCTTGTTGAACGTGGACGACCTTTTTTATTCTGTAATATTTCTAAAGTTGGAAGTAATGCATTAAATAGAGATCATGGCCAATACGCTTCATGAGGAAGCGGGGAGAACTCAGATGCCCAAGTAGCACAATAATATACAATCGAGTAGCATTTATCAACATATTGCCAACTATTCAAAAAGAGTTTGGCACATGCACTCAAAACTTGAGAACAAGGATATTTAAATGCCTCCCACTTACCATATGTGCAAGTTTTTTGTTCCAAATTAACTACTTGCACATTTTCGACCTCTTTGAGTTATCAACTTAAATATACATTTTTCTCGTTTAAAAAATCTTAAGGAATGTGCACTTGCTTTTGCCATCAAAGTTACTTGTTTTGTAACAACATGTAGAGTATGTGCATCTCCATTAGTTTGAGAACTAGATCCTAAATGACGTCTCACCTCAAAATAATGCACCATTCTATAGAATGTAAGTTGCACATAAATTGTGATTGGCAAAAAAACGAGCACCTTTAACTACACTATTACAAATCTCTTACAAATTTGTTGTGAGAAACCCATATCTTTGTAACATCCATAAAAATCATGATAAATTTGAACTTTTTAATTACAACCGAAAACCATAAAGTGTTTACAAAATAGTTTTCAAAACATTTCCGACATCAGAGTTTTACCAAAAGCATAGATCATAAACATGTGTACGGTCACGCCTTCACCTTCCCACGGTCATCTGAAGTACCTGAAACATAACCCAAAACTATAAGCCGACGTTTAGTGAGTTCCCCCAAAGTACCAACACATAACCAAATAACATATACGATAACAACATGTAATGGGTCCACAACTAAAATACTGGATTACCCATGAACCTACAACATAAGTATGGCATGCCCTCGGGCCCATAGCTTAGGTCTGGCTTGCTTACTAACCAGACCAGTCATCAGACTGAAATACTATGAATCCCTCAGTACGAGTCTAGCATACCGCCCGATTCTTAGGTCGTATCTGGAATGCTCATGAGTCCTCAGTATGAGTTTGACATGACCTACCCGGCTCTCAGCTCATATATAGAATACTCCGTGGTTTGTTGGCTACAACACGGAGCAGTACAACCTCAACCCAACCCAACATGTCGACATGTAACAGATAATAACATATACATATAATCATGCAGATATAATCATAGGTAGTCCTACAGATCTACCACACTAGCATATCAAGAACTAGCATACACACGCATATCTATTCCATAATCAACATACCAGTGAATATCAAGATACCAATCTAACGGGCCGACCTTGGTGCCTTCGACCCGTAGGTACAATGAGGAAAACTCACCTCGCAAACTGGACAAAAGCTGATGAGGTCCCGACTCCGAATCTCAACTCTCTAACCAACATTTTATTCCAACCAAATGACCAATCTCACTCAAAATTCTAAAATACCCTTAAGGTCAAACTTTGTCAAAGTCAAAGTCAGCTGGTTAAACAACTAAAACAACCGAGTAAAAAAACCAGTCGAGTCAACCCAACCGAGTCAAATCAACCAAATTGACCTAGTGCGAGTACGCGGGGCGTACTCCGTCCTCGCATGCTAACCATCATCGGGGTGGTTGATCGTGTATGTAGGGCGTACTCCGAGTACATAGGGCGTACTCCCAGGAACTTCAAAACTTATTAAGTGCTTATGGCTTAAGCACTTATGTCCATATTTCATATCCATGGCTAAAATACACTCAAGAGTCATACATTTTCCAACTTTATGACTTTGTATGCCCATTAAGTGCTTAACTCAACTTCTTAATCCATTAAATTATTCTACAAGATGCATGGAGCAATACTAACCATTTGGAACTCATTTTTATGACTTAAGACCCCTCCTAGGTTCTGAAAGGAAAGCTTAAAGTTCAAGAACATGCCATGTTCAAGATCTAACATTTTGGGACCAAAAAGCTTCATAAAGACATCCAAATCTATATCTACATGCTAGAGGGATAAAGTTACAATGTCACAACCCAAAATTTTTTTACTTTGGAAGCTCAGTCAGTCAACTCAACTCAGTGTCAGACTCACTCCTGCTATCATTTAGCACAATTTAGAGTCTGTTTGAGTGTTTTAAGCCTAATACACTCAAGGATTGAGTGATAGGAAGTACCTGTTAGAGCCACTGAGCAACATACAAGCCTTAACCATCACCACCATGAGTTCACGACCACAAAAATTAGAGTTTACGGCCGTAAACTCCAAGTGGGCCGTAAACTCCCCTATATAAGCTCATATCCTTCACTTTTCATTCATTATCTCATTCCACCTCAAGAACACTTCCAAATCCTCTCAAGTATCATCCCGATTTTCATCCTAGATCATCAAAAGTTGTAAGTGTTCTTCCTTTAGTTTGATGTTAATCCTTCTTAACTAGCATCATCTCATGATTTCATCCATGAAAATCATGTTTTCTTAGATCTTCAAGTTTCACCAAGAACACCAAGAACACACACTAGTGTTCTTGGCCAAAATCAACTATTTCGAGCCTCTATATCGTAAGTACTATTCCCTACACTTGATATCTAGTTAGGACTCATGCTTAGAGCCTTAAAAACATCAAAAACACAAGGATAAAAGGATTTTACGGCCAAGCCATCTCCCATGGCCGTAAACCCCTTTAAGGGTGCCATTTTGGCCATAAACCATCCTAGATGCAAAGCTTGTGACTTAGAACCCTACCTTGATGGAAATAGGACCTTAAACTACTCTCAAATGTATAATGACCATGAGTTTATGGCTGTAAACTCCTTTGGTCCGTAAACTCATCAAAAGCCTCCATTGGGTTGGTCTTTCTCGTCCTTGTGTAGAGCAAAAGTCCCTTAAGCTTCTCTAGCTTTCAAACAAACACATATGCATGTTTGACCATGAGTTTACGGCCGTAAACTCCCTTTGGCCTAAAACCCATGGTAGTAAACTCTTGTTAGTGCCATTCCACACTCCTTAGTCCAATCACATGTGATTCCAACACTTGGACAAAGTGTTTCCTAGTCCCGTAAGGTGTTTCTTTGCATTTGGTTGCTTCTAAACACTATATTTATGTCAATATATACCATTATATGTCATTTAGGACTTGTTAAGTCTCGGGACATCATTCGTGGAACTTCTCATCCTTACGTGCAAGTATCCATTTGAATCACCCACACCAGGTGAGTTCATACCCCGTAATGAATCTTTTAACTGTTTTAAATTCTTTTAGGGGAGGGGAATACAAGTTGAACACAATGATAATTGTGTAAATGTTTGTTATAAACATCTTTCAAAAGATTGCTTATGTCTTTTATAAGTAATCAAAACATTTCAAAAACTCTTTTAAAGTTATGTTGCTTTATAGTTTAACACAACTCCGTTTTTAAAGTACAAGCATAACTTGGTAGTAAAATGAGTCTTTTCAATAACAGTTCAAGTAGAATACTAGTAAAATATAATGGGTATAGTTTAGGGGTTCAGTTCATACTATAACGAGAAGATACTAAGATACTATAACGAGAAGATACTAAGATACTATAACGAGAAGATACTAAGATACTATAACAGAACGAACATACTAAGATGTTATAGCATGGAACACTTACAGGATCTAACTATACAAATAATCACTAACGCATTGTTCTAAACAAAAGGTGATAACTTATTGGGTATACATGATCATATAAAGTTAATGTGAATTTACAAGACCTAGCAATTTGTTTTCAGAAGTCACGTTTGGTGCCCAAAATCTCTTGCAGGGAGAGCGTATAGTATGGGTACTATTCATCACATTATGACCTTAATAAAACATACATGTTTTAAGGAAATTAGTATGTCAGGATGTCAATTCAAAAGACAAATGGGTACTTATAATTTCCCATTACTTTCATATTGTGACAGTTCCACTTGAAAGTTAATGCAACCTATTTTCGAGATAAGATAGTTATAAACTAGGGAAAACTTACATTTTTACAAACGACAAACAGAAAAGTCGGGTCTAGTACATTCAGTAGAAAGGGACCATAATGCTAACCTTATGATTCCTTAATGTATACATCAAGGGATATATATAAATAGGATCCGACAAGTAATAGGATGTGTGTTTTCCGCTTCATTTCCTGTTCCTTGTTTGGTTATGGGTTTAGAGCGGATTCACCCAACCTATTATCCGTTCGATCTTAGTTATATATATGTTCCGTATACATTATGTCATCATAAGGGGTACCAGGTATGGTTCAATTCATAGGACACTAATTCAATGCACAGTTTTCTAGTACAAAGCATACTTTTCAAATAGAACATTTGGTGTACAACACTAGAAACTTACCAGTAAAGGGTCTAATCCATTTTATTAAACCAAGTATAAACTTAAAGGAATTTAGGTGGTTAACTCTATAATACCTTAGTTTATATATCAGGTTTATATATAATTAATACCCGATAGGTAGTTGGATGTGTGCCTTCCGCCTCATTCCCTATTCATTGTTTGGTTGTGGGCTTAGGGCAGATTCATACAACTAACTATCTGTTCGATATTAGATTATATATAGCTAGTATAAACTAAGTGATTATAGAAGGAACCACTGTGTTCACTATTTTATTATAAGAAATAAGGGTTTTCTTAAAGGATCTTTTCATTAAATATAAAGGAACTATTACAATTAACTCCATGAGTAACAAGTGAATACGCCGGGGTTATATACAACAATGATCTAACAAACAATGTGATGTATGCTATCCCCCTTACTTCCTGTTCCTTGTTTGGTTGTGGGCTTAAGGCAAATGCGCACAATCGATTGTTTGTTTACTCTAAGATTTATATAACTTGTATCCATTTAGTACTCACAGAAAGGATTGTAGAGTCATTTTTACTTATCTTTCATCCAATCAAGAAATATAGGATTTTCTGGAGGAATAGATGAACTTTTCTAAACAGAACTTATAACTTGCCACAACTTTTTTACAACTTCTTACATCACTAAAATCTTATGAACTCACCCGCTTAATTGTTGATCAACTCTTTCAAAATAACTTGTATTCTCAGGAAACTAGTAGATAGGTACTCGCTCTGGGAAATCAGAAGATAGAGCATTATAGCTTCAAGTCTTGTTTGTTATTTTCTTATGTATTCTATGTTTTGTGAACACACACATTGTAACACTTTCTTTCTAATGAAATGGTTGATCCCTAATTGCTTACTATGATGCATGTATTGTGATACTAAACATGACGTCCTCTGCCCCCGAATGTTTCCGCCGTTTCGATTTTGGGGTGTGACATACAAGCTTTATACCTTAGGAAGGTTGCAAATGATGTAGAAATCCTAGATCCAAGTGCTTCACTCCTTCAAGATGAGCTTGCTTCCTTACTTCTTCTTCTAAGGCACCACAATACACACTCTAAGCTTGGAAAGGACTTCTTAATGTGAAACTAGGGTTGCAAAAATGTATTAGAGGGATGGGGCAGATGAGGTGAAAGAAATGAGGCCATAAGAGTGTTTAAATACGAGCCAAACTCTAGAAATTAGGGGTTCCATAACCGAAAAAGACACCTCACGTACATTGATGTACGCACAGTGTACTAGGTCGCACCCTAATATGTTCAACGTACACACGTACGCATGGCGTACTCCCCAAAGCCATATTTACAAAAATGCCACTAGGGCCCCTTTTGCATACAATCTTGAACTTAGGGACCAAAATGCAACATAAATAAATCATAGGATTAATATTAGAAGTACCTCTCCATCGGTATGTTACAATTCTCCCCCACTTGATCTAGACTTCGTCCTCAAAGTCGGTTGCGGCGAATAACTCAGGATAATGCTCCCGCATCTCGGTCTCCAACTCCCAGGTCCACTCGATGCCTCTCTGATGTTGCCATTGTGCCTTTACCAAAGGTATCTCCTTGTTGCGCAAGACCTTCATCTTCCTTTCTAGAATATCCACCGGTCTCTCAACATAGTTTAGGCGCTCATCGACCTGAATATAATCCAAGAAAACCACTACCTCATCATCCAAAACGTACTTTTGCAACTGCCAGACATGAAAAGTGCTATGAATTTGACTGAGCTCCTCAGGGAGATCCAACCTGTAAGACACCTTGCTAACCCTGACAATCACCGAAAAAGGTCCAATATACTAGGGACCCAATATCCCCCTCTTCACGAAGTGGATCACACCCTTCCGGTGTAACGCCCGCAAATCCGGGCTAGTCAATTTAGAGACGATAAGCGTTGAAAATGACTTTCTGATGGAAGATTATCTAGGAGTAATCTTAACTAACTTGTAGTAGTCGTGACAAGGATTCCGAATATATAAAGAATGTCGAAATCTGAGTTATAACGAAGAAGTTATGAGTTATCGAAGTTTCGCGACAGAACCGACACAACACAGCGCGACGTAAATAGTGAATTTATGATAGATCGATATTTGGCCTTAGCAATCTTAACGGTAGTCGTAGAATACGTTAAACCGAGAGCGTGCATAAAAAGAACGTCTAAATCTGACTTCGTATGAGGAAGTTATGATTTTTCGAAGTTTCGACTTAGTGGTATGCAACCCAAAGTTCGAATATGAGATCAAGTGGTTTCTAGCCGAAACGATCTAAACGAGAATCGAAGATCTCGTCGATAGTAGTCCAACGGTAAAAATACAGACGAAAACGGATGTCAGATGAAGAAGTTAAGAATTTTTAACGGACTTTTCATGTCCCGACCTGTTAAAAATATAATAATTAAAATAAAGTCAAAATTAGCTGACGGAGTCTAATTGAAAGTTGTAAAGCATAGTCTCACCTACGCGTGGATATAAAGAACATCAAAAACGAAGCTCGTATGCGAAAGATACGGATTTTAGAAGTTTGGAAATGCAGAGTACGCCCAACGTACAAGAGTACGCCCAGCGTACTCATGGTTCATTGTCTGGGTCGGGCCACGTCGCCCTACTCCATCACTCGAGTGCCTTGGGTCCAAAGCTGTGACATATGCGGTCTGATCCACTTAGTATGCCTAGCGTACTTCTAGAGTACGCCCAACATACATGTCGACAAGCCAGTACGCCCAACGTACTCGATGTATGCCTAGCGTACTGCTTGTAGAGGGAGTACACCTAGCATACTCTGAAGTTACGCCTAACGTAATCGCAGGGATCAGCCCCTATAAATAGAACTCGAGGGCTACCAATTTCTTTTGCTAATTTACCCTTCTCCACACCTTTTTCTTTCTTCTACTTGGCAAGAAATACCCCCGAAGCCCATTTATCAATCCCGACACCCGAAGCAAGTCCCGAAGCCCCGAAGATCCCGAGAAGTAAAGTTTCCAAGCCGAAACTCTGCTCGCGAGAGGCCCAGTTTTCAAGGAAGCATCCCGGTTTCACCGAAGAATACTACATTTAGAGCCGTAGTGTTGTCCGTTCATCGTATTATCAAGTGAGTGTGTGGTTACTTTCTTCTAACACATAAATATGAAGTGTTTGCTATGAAATACATGCTATGTGTTATATATTGTTTTTTTATTTGAGATGGGTATGGATTTGATGTTTTATACAGGTTTTAAATGATTAAAATTGTATGTGTATTTTATATCTACAAGATAAATGTTGGGTAGAATATGGGTACATAAAATAGTTGGTGTGAGACGAAAGATGTTATGAGTGAACCCTGGTGACTATGAGACGTAGTGCCTATTGTATAACCTTGGCGACTATGAGACGTAGTACCTATTGTATAACCCTGGCAACTATGTGACGTAGTGCATACTGTATAAACCCTGGCGACTATGCGACGTAGTGCCTACTGTATAAACCTTGGCGACTATGAGATGTAGTGCCTATTATATAAACCTTGGTGACTATGTGATGTGGTGCCTGTTGTATGGATCTTGGTAGCCATGGACTTTGGATAAATTCCTTAGGTCAATCCTTAGGAATGAACGAATGAAGGATAGTTGATTCTTAGGGTAAATCCTTAAGAAATAAAGGGGATAATGGGGATGGGTAATTGGGTTGATTGTTGGATGATTGAATATAATAATTGTATTATTGTGGGTTGAAAACCCTATGTGCTCACCAGGCTCCCAAGCCTGGCCCACTCAGTTTCTTTGTATCATAGGTATCAATACGAAGACATATTTCACTGAGAGATTAAAGGAGATGTAAATCATTAGTGTAAATGAATGTAAGATCTGTTTATGCTTATGTGTCTGTATTGACCATGACATCCCAAATGTTTTAAAATGAATAAAATGCATTTCTTTGGAAATTCTTTGATAAAGTACTTATCATGTTTTCTAGGAACAAATTCCGCAACACTTTTAATAAAAGAAGTACTCTGATTTTAAAGCAAAGCATAAACAAAAATCGGTCTTTTCTTGCCGTGAAATTGGGGATGTCACATCCGGGGTGAGACCTTCAGGAGTACCATATCGCCTACCTGAACCTCCAACTCTCATTGGCGCCAGTTGGCGTAGCTCTTCTGCCGACTCTGAGCTGTCTGCAATCTATGTCTGATCTATTGAATAAGCTCCGTGGTCTGAAGGACTACTTCGGTCCTTCCCATAACCTTGTTACCAACCTCTACCCAACAGACCGGGGTACGACATTTCCGATCGTACAAGAGCTCAAAAGGCGGGGCAACAATCCTGGAGTGATAACTATTGTTGTGGGAGAACTCCACAAGAGGCAGGTAGGAATCCCAACTCCCACCAAAGTCAATGACACATGCCCGCAATATATCCTCAAGGGTATGTATCGTCCGCTCACTAAGGTCGTCGGTCTACGGATGATATACAATGTTGAAATGTAGCCTCGTACCTAGTTCCTCGTGGAACTTCTACCAGAAAAGAGAGGTAAACCGAACATCACAGTCTAAAATAATGGAGACCATAATCCCATGACGACCAACAATCTCCTAAACATACACGTCGACCAACTTTTTGGCCGAAGATCTCTCCTAGATAGCCAAAAAGTGGACACTCTTGGTCAATCGATCTATGATGACCCATATAGCATCAAAACCCTTTACCGTCTTCAGCAATTTGGTGATAAAATCCATGGTGATCTGCTCCTATTTCCACATGGGAATCTCCAGAGGCTGCAACTTGTCATGCGGCCTCTGATGCTCAACCTTGACCATCCTATAGGTCAAGCATCTCTCGACATACCAAGCTATCTCCCTTTTCATACACGACCACTAGTAACTCAATCTCAAATCTCGATACATATTGGTGGCCCCCGGGTGCATAGAAAATTAAGAATTATAAGCCTCCTCTAACACAATCTATCTGATCCCACCAGAAACTGGGACCCAAACCCGACCACATCGGTTCAATAATACTCGACTATCCGTGACAAATCTGTCAATCTCACCCCCAGTTTTTTCCTATTTACAGTTCTCTTTCCGAACTCCATCTACCTGAGACTCTCTGATCAATTCCAAAAGCGAAGAACCAACATATATCCTCATACACATCTCCTTGATCGAAGACCCATCCAACTTGTGGCCTAAAGCATCCGCTACCACATTCTCTTTACTCGGATGGTAAAGGATCTCGCAATCATAATCATTGACCACATCCAGCCACCTGCATTGCCTCATGTTCAGGTTCGGCTGATCCATAATTTACCTCAAACTCTTGTGATCTGTGTAGATAGTACAACGGACCCCATAAAGATAATGCCTCCAAATCTTGAAGGCAAAAACCACTGCCCCTGACTCTATGTCATGCGTGGGATATCGCGTCTTATGCGGCTTCAGCTGCCGAGAAGAATTGGTAATCACCTATCCTCTCTGCATGAGGACCGCCCCCAAATCGGTGATGGATGCATCAAAGAATACCATAAAATCCTCAACTCCCTCTGTTAGGGCTAATACCAGGGCATCACATAACCTATGGAGAAGAGTCTCAAACGTTGACTTCTGCTTAGGACTCTATCGAAAATCCACCCCCTTCGTCATCAGATGAGTGAGGGTACAACAATCTTGGAGAATTCTCGAATAAATCTCTGATAGTACCCTGCCAAACCCAAGAAACTCATGATCTCTAAGGGAGACTTCAGAACCTCCCACTGCATCACAACCTCGATCTTGGCCGGATTGACCAAAATCCCATCCTGGTTAACAAGGTGCCCCAAAAACTGGACCTCTCGTAACCAAAAATCACACTTCGAGAGCTTGACATAAAACTGCTCTCACCTCAAAACACCCCAAGATATCCTGAAGGTGCTCCTCATGTTGCTCTCTGGTCTTGAAATACACCGAGATATCATCAATGAACACGATAACGGATTGGTCGAGCATCGGCCTGCATACCCGATTCATCAAATCCGTAAACACAATAGGCATATTGGTGAGCCCAAATGGCATCACCACAAACTCGTAATGCCCATATAGAGTTCACAATGTGGTCTTCTCCATCTCATCCTCTCTCACTCTCACCTGATGATGCCCCGACCTCATATTTATCTTGGAGAACCAAGATGCACCCTGCAACTGATCAAAGAGGTCATCAATCCGCGGAAGGGGATAACGGTTCTTCACCGTTAACTTGTTCAACTCTCGGTAATCAATGCACATCCGGTCTGAACCGTCCTTCTTTTTTGGCGAACAATATCGACGCTCCCGATGGATAACTGCTCGGTCTGATGAATTGCTTGCCTAGCAAATCCTACAGTTGAGATGACAACTCCTTCATCTCAGGAGGTGCCAAGCGGAACGACGCCTTAGCAATCAGGGTCGCACGTTGCACGAGATCAATCCTAAACTCAACATTCCTCTCAAGAGGCACACCGGGTAACTCCTCCAGGAATACATCAGTAAACTTCCTGACAACTAGAACCTCTAAAACTAAAATCTGATCCCCAAATCGAGCACCAACCACATAAGCCAAATAACATGCACACCCATGTTGAATATACTAACGAGCCCTGGCTGCCGAACAAAACCCTGAACCAACCTTGGTGCCCTCTCCATAGATAACCAGTTCTCTCCCACTTGGGGTTCGAACTACCACTCGCTGGCCCTCACAACCAAACCTGCTCAGGCAGTCCATACCTATTATCACACATACATCCTCCATGGGGATAGGGATCAAATCAATCAGATAAGGCACCCTGAAGATCTCTAATACACAATCTTGATACACTGCAGATGCAGAAACCTCATGTTCGTTGGAGATGGAAACTTGCAACGGACACTATAACTCCCCAATAGGTATATCAAACTCCATACTGAATGATCGACATACAAAGCATCGGCTCACGCCTGAGTCAAATAACACAAGAGCACGCATAGATTTCACTAAGAACGTACCTATTAGGAGCATATACATGAGCATAACATAAAACAAAAACAACAGAATAATTAATAGAAACATACCGGTCACGACGTCTGGTGGTGACTTGGCCTCCTCTTTTGTGAGCTAGAAAGTGCGACCTCGAGCCCTCGGGGGCTCTACTCTTCCCTGACTCCCATCTGTGATCATCAAAGTAGCCGGCCTTGGAGCCTGTGCCGGCCTAGCAGCAAGTGAGGGATAGTTGGCCTTCAAATGGTTAACTTTGTTGCATTGGTAACAAATCCTGGAGCTGAGTGTTGGGGTCTGCTGGCGGCAATCCCTGGCCATATGGACCTGCCAGCCACAATTGTGGCACCCAAAAGATGATCGGTAAGAACCCTCATGAACCTTGCCGAACTTCCCATAAGTACATTGTTGGATTAATGTCTAAGTCCATAATTATAATTGGTGAGACTTGACCTGACCCGACATGGTCCATTTGGGTTACATGGCATCATGCATTTGGATAGACTATAATGAGAGAAATAACACTTAAGGTTGATTAATATATTATAAGTTCTAATATATTAATAAGATTATTTAATTAGTATTGATCAAGAATTAATCTAGGATTAGTTAAGTGATCAAAAGAAGACTAATTAAATATATGGGTTGATTGTGTAAATCATCCATTCTTATATATGTGGGCTTGTGATTCAAGATTCCTTATGTTGGACTAAGTCCATGGGGTGACCCATGGATACTCCATGGAGGTTAAAATCCATGGAGCATAAGGAATGGGTAAAGTTATGAGTTACATGGTGTAACCCTAATAGCCACCATATAAAAGAATCCCATGGCTCAAGAAATCGGCTACTATGTGTGAGAATGAAGGGCTAGCCGATTTCATGAAGTGTGTATGTTCTCTCAATCTATTCCAAGTGTATTTGGTGTTGTGTGAACCATTTGAGGTGTCACACTTGGGGCACTAGGCACTCAAGCTTCATGAAGATAATCTACATCAAAGAGGTATGTAATTCTAACTTGATATATTCATATGAATCAATGTTATTATACTAGTTAGGATGAATACCTTGGAAAGTTCATATTTGCATGTATAATAGTGAAAACATAGATCCAAGGGATTTAGGGTTGCATGTACACTTAGTAGTGTTAGAATGCTCAAAACCTAACAATGGTATCAGAGCCTAGGCTTGTTTTCATTATACTTGATGCAAATTGCTGAAAAAAATCGATTTTCTGGCTTTCTGGGCACTGGACTTGCTGAGTCCACTGATGAACTCACCGAGTCCAAGGCAAAACTCATCCTACTCGTCGATTAGGTTGATACACTCGACGAGTAGGAGCCCCAGACAACATATTTTCGAGTTTTTTTGGCTAGAAATGGACTAGGAACATTACCCTAAGCTGTTTTGGACTTATAAACTTGTTTTTGATGTGGTAATGTTCATGCTAATCCAATTTCAAAGATAATTGTCAATAGATTCATGTTTTGTATTAGTTTAGTGATTAAGCTAATTACATGGAAAAGTTTGATTTGAATTATCTTGTTCTTATGAGTTGCTTAGATTAATAGAAAAGTTAATTGATTATGTGTTTTCAATCCATTTTAATCTAAGAGATGATTCTAAAATGTGTTTGTGTAACTTGTCCTCAAGTTACATGAAAGGTCACATTTAAGTTTCATAAAACTCATAAAAGTTAGCAATGGTTACAAAAATGAAGAGTCTTGTCCTCAAGTTATGGAGGTTCAAGAGTCACTTCATTAAATAAAAAAAATGTGTAACCTTAATTAAATCCATAGGTTATGAATAAGGAAGAGTCACATTCTTTAATGGTTTAAAGTCTTCCATAACTTGTCCTCAAGTTATGGAACTTGAAGAGTTTTTAATTAAAACTACTTTAAACTCATAAGCTATGGAATTAATTAGTTTTGAATAGTTTCAAAACTCGCCCTCAAGTTTTGGAATTTGAAAAGTTTTCATTTATGAATACTTTAATTCCAAGATAGCCCTTAGAATTTTAGAAGTTAAAATTCAACCCTTATACTTTATAATATTATAAGTTAATAATATATATATATATATATATATATATATATATATATATATGTATAAGAGCAAGTCAGTCTTACCTTTAGTAGGCCTCATTCACGAAGCCGGTCTATAAGGGGGTATAAGGTTACTGCCTATAAAATGGCAGTTTAATGGGTGTCCACTCTCACCCACCGCTTCCTTGACCGGTGGAGGGTCGTTAGCCGAACGGGTAGGACAAGGACTATAATTCTCCCTTCATTAAAAGTATTAATGATAAATACTAAGTAACTAAACCTTTTATAAATACCCAATCATAGTTACTTAGGAAAATGTGAATAAGGTGCTAATCCATGAAATTACACTTTGCACTTTGCTTAAGTCGTTAGTGGAGCGTGTGTGGTTAACTGACACACTACTTGGACTTATCAAGGTAGGCAAAGGGTAACTTAATATTTATCATAGTATCGGTGGAGCATGTGTGGTCAACCGGCACATCGATTAAGGGGTAAATATTAAGGGTACCAAGTATATTTTCATGGTTACTTCACACCTTGTTTTGTGATCCTCGACATCCCAGTCACAAAACCTGAAAGGAACACTCGAGATTGAAACACGCCATTGAAAAGTTCAATGAATCTCAAAGATCTAGGAGTTTCAAAACCAATTAAAATCTAATAATATATTTCGTTTATCTTGGTGAAAATTGGTGAATCGTCATTCACCTACCTTCAAATACTTTATAGCTTGGATTACAACATCCCTCTTCCAAGTTATAAAAGTATTGTGTTGGGTCCTAGCCTTAATATTTCATATTGGGTGTTATATTAAGGACTTTAAATCAACTATCTTTAATATCTCCCAAAAAGATGTCTGGTTTAGACATTTATGATCTTCCCAAATCTCTTGAAACAAGCTTTCCTAAATGAAGATGATATCCCATGGAAATCATACTTCTTTCACCTCCAATTATTCTCCCTAACCCACAAGTTCTTGAAAAGTTTAAGGTCACTCAAGTCCTATTGGAAAAGCAAAGGTCTATGTGTGATCACATCTTGGAGATGTAGTCACATATTGAAAAGTCGGGAGAGTTGGGTGTCAAAGTCTAGAGGAAGTTGATGATCAATCACTTTCTAAGTCACATAGTGAGTTCCTTTGGGACACCTATGAAATAGACTATGACAAGACCCTTAATGATCTTATCTAATTGCTAAGATCAACCTTCTAAAACTTTATGGATATTGACAATGAAGACACTGGAAATCCAGAAAAAGCATTCTCTTACCAATAGAAAGGGATCGGCCATAGTCAACTCGGTTGACCAAATGGTAAAGAGAAAAGCTAAGTCTGTGATAGTCCTGCATTCCATTACCAAAGGGTCCATATGTTTATATTGCCATAGAAAGGGGCATTGGTTGCGAAGCTGCCAAATTTACCTAAGGATGTTAAAGTCAATAAGTTTGACTCTACTTCAGGTAAAGTCCATTATCTAACTCTGCTAAGTTTCTATTATGAGATTCTTGATACATGATGTGACTGGGTCACATGTTGATGTTTTAAGAATCAAAGAAAAGTGAAGAAACTTAAAGAAAGAATATGTTGAATCTGATCGCGTAGATGGATTTCTATCGCATAGTTTAAAGATCGGATTCTTGAGCTACTTCTTAGGAGTTATGATATTTTGCTTAGGAATAGATAACAAGTTTTCATATAGATTGTAAGGATAAGTTTTTCCGCAAAGTTTTAAAAAATAAAAGGAAATTTTTGATTTTATTTATTTTATGTATCCTTACAATGGCGTTTGTTCCAAAAAAAAATTGTTGCTTATATGATTCCATTAATAGCAAGAGTGGAAATATGAAATTGATTTTTTCATTTGTGGTAATGTCTAAATTTACCAAATAAGGTAAGATCCTCATCACCCAAGTTTCAATTGGACCGGAACTTGGAATCATGCAAGTTGTATAGCATGATGAATGAGAACTTTCCAGCATTGGAAAAATTAAGACTAACTACTTGTTCACATGATGTGTGAGTCAAGTAACGAACTAAGGGATCGAGTACACATTCTTGTGCACTGATTAAGTCCACCAAAAAAGATCGATAAGACTATTCGTCATGATTTACTTAAGTTCAGAAAATATGGTTATACTTACAAGTTTAAGTATAATTCTGAAACATTGGAAAACTTTCAATGTAAGACAGAGCGAATAAGAAGAATCAACTTAGGCAGAAAGATAAAAGTTTCTCAAATCTGAAAAGATGGGAGAGTACTTTAGTATCAGTTTTTGTGATCATCTTAATGATGAAGAAACCATAACACAATTAGTTCTCTAAGGAAATCTTAGTGCATTCTTATGACTAAGAAGAGGAATCTTGAATTGTTGAAATGGTTAAATCAAGAAAACGAGTCATACTTCGTTCCAATACAAGTCTTAGAGTCATACTCCAAGATTGTAACTTGAGTGACATGTCTTAGAGAAGGTTTAAAACACATGTCAAATGTAAGAGTAAAAGTTTTCTACTCTTGTACATTTGAAATTGGTAAGTTGTGATGTTTTGGATAAAACAAAGACCAACTAAGGCTAATTGTGTGAAGTGTCTGTTTTGATTAGGATCCACACTATCTCTTGAATATTTGACAAGAAAGTCTTATATGTCAAGAGGACAGTGGGAGTCTTAAATGTCTTGAAAGTCTCAAGAACTAATCGAGAATGAAACCTGTAGTTCTTCACTAGCACACGATTTGAGGTTTATAACCTATCGTGTTGACATATTCTGTGACCATTCCAATTAAAGTTGGCTTTGCATATGAGTTCTTAGAGTTCTCAATTGGTTGTACAACAACTTGGAAGCAATGGTAGGCCCTTGAGCTGCCAGGTGGCAAGAATTTAAGATTGCACAAGTTCAATCCATATGAGTTAGGATTTGTCACTAGGCCTGGCAATCGTGTCGTGTTCGGGTTGGCATGTCGCAGGTTGGCGGGTTGTCGGGTCAAAATATGCCAACCCAAACACGACCCATCTAAATATACAGTTCACGGGTTGGCGGGTCACGGGTTGGCGAGTTTGGAACTTAAACCCATATATGACCCACCAACCCATTTATTTATACGGGTTCACAAGTTGGCGGGTTCGTGGGTCTAAATTTTAGATATTTAAGTCTTACACATCCAAATGAAAATTAAAAACATTCATAGAAACATGTTACAGACGTAGTCTTATAGGTTACGACTTATGACCTTAGACCATCCACCACGAGTAATAATGTCAAAACAATCAAATGGTCTATGAATAAATTGTATATATTATATAATACTTATTAAATATTAATACTTGATACATAAATACATTAAAAAATATAATAATTTTTTTTATTAAGAATATAAACGGGTTGGCGGGTCAACCCGTTTATTTTTTGAGAAACCCATATATGACCCGTTTAATAAACGGGTTGGCGGGTTGATGGGTTAGCGGGTTGAAAAACTCAACCCAAACCCATTTATTTCGTGTCGTGTCGCGGGTCGTGTCGAGAATTGCCAGCCCTATTTGTCACTAACCTAGTCTTGTGATTATGGTTTGACAAATTCACATGGAGAAGAACACATACACTATTAAATCTAAGTGTCATAAGGTTTCTCTTCGATTCATGAAAATGATGGTGAGGAAACACTTTCAGTAAGTAGATTTTAGCTAGATAGCAATTGTGATATTTGCATTCTCAAAGTCGTTAGTGGAACGTGTGTGGTTTACCGGCACACTAACATGGACTTGTGAGAAGTGGCAAAGGTCTAAACAATCAAGACTATGATTACGACATCCCTTTTCATAGTTCTTAATATTGTTTAGACACACCTGTGAGCTATCTAAGATACGGTGTATGATTATGATAAAGTTTTATCAAAGTAATCTAGTATCAGAAATCTGAACTTTGGTAAGAAAGTTAATAAAGTATTGATTTCTAGAAGTCCAACTGATTTCTGAGTACATGTCAAAGCTAGTGGGAGCATAAGTGTTATGCTAATAATCATCATGTTAGTGGGATCATGATAATTATGATAAAGGTTGCAAGTTAGCAATGTTAATTATAGAAAACAAAAGTTTCAATTCGTGAAGTTGCAAGGGTTGAAAAAGTTGTTTTGCTATAATTAAGGGAGAGGAAATTATACTTCATCTCAAATCTAAAAGCTTAGATTGAGGTTTTAATAGTATTTAGTCAAGGATATATATATGAATTTCATGTTGGCATGGCTCAACATAAGGAAATTCTATATATGGGTCCATTATTTACGTTCTAAAATTTGATTATGATTACGCCATCCATTTTCATAATATGAATCATGAGAACTTGGCAAATAGAAATGGAAATGTTATAGCAAAAGACTGGTTTAGTCTTTATGTGAGACATATGAATCGTGTCCCATATGCTTCGGATATAGGATCGATTACATGTGCTATATTCATCCTTTCTAAAATTTTCCAAATGTCTGGGGCATTATGAAGGGAAAAGGTCTAGAATTGGATATGACTAAAGTGATTAAGCAATTGTCGAGGACAATCTAAGGTTTACCAAAGATTGGTTGCTCAAGGACAGTTGGAAGTATAGTGTTAATTCTGGAAGGACCATATTGACATAATCTGTAAGGAGGCAACTCTTGTTCAGAAGTGATAGTCAAAATGGAATATGGAAATGTTTCAAAGTTAGAAATTATTCAATCTGTGTAAGATTAGGAAACTTAATGCAAGAAGGATGTTTCCAAGGAGTTGATCTCCTTTGGAATGATCTGTAATGTTTGTTGTCAAGTCTTTCTGACTTTGTGCATAATCATTATAAGAGGATCAATACATATAAGTTTAGAATCTAACAGATTTCAGTAAATGGCATGGATTTGGAATTCTTGCATTTGCAGTAAGGATTTTGGACTGTGAAAAGAGGATCATTGGATTTATGTTCAATTGATCTATTTCACAAAGTAAAGATCATAGACAAACATAGTATACATACTTGGTGTGTAGCATGACTAGTGTTTAGAAAACATAGTGTACATGTTTGGAGCATGAGACTACTATTGTTTTAAATTCAAGAATAAAGTTGATAGCTGAAACAGTATGCAATGAATAATGTGTAATCATATGGTGATAAATAAAAGGTGTTTTATTTATATTCATAGGTTTTGATACCATATTAGATTCTATTATTATTGTGTTTCATTTTGCATGTTTTGACTTCCAGAATAACTAGGTCGTTCTTCCTGATTGACTAAGTTATTCAAATCATCCACAGTCGGTCATATGTTGGAAGTAAATATGAATCAAGACTGTCATGGGTTGGATTGTAGAGGTCTAAGATGTTGGACAAAGGGCTACAACACTCATGAGTGCTCATAAGTTCTGAGTATTGGATTCAACCCGCGCTCATTGGAATCACTTCATGGATTTTATCACGAGTGATCATGAGACGATAATATCTTATATTCTTCAAAACTAGAGATATGAGTTGTTACTATAAGTTGGTTGTACATTGATTGCACGAAAATGCATTCGGTAACTCGATGTTATAAAACGTGCCTTTGTGTATGATTCAACAAGTAGTAGAACAAGCCATATGAGTCGAAATTTATCCGTTCCTTTTACCTTCGGGATAAAAGTGATATCCGTGGGCCCCTCGATGATTTGGTGATGACAAATGTAAGTGCTCGGCCGGGCCTGGACTGATTTGATTTGTTCAATTAGTCAGTTGTCATAAATCGGAAATCGGGAAACAACAAATGGACAAAGAGAATGATTATAATCCATGTCTCAGTCCATATGATATCTAGAATAGAGGAATATATGATCCCTCATCTAATGGACAAGTCATTAACAAAGGTCAGAGTTCGACAGAAGCTTTTGAGAGCTACGATTGCCAGTCGGTTCTTGAAGTCATACACAATAATAGTTTTAGACTTATCCAAGTGGGAGACTGTTGGATTAATGTCTGAGTCCATAACTATAATTGGTGAGACTTGACCCGACCCGACATGGTCCATTTGGGTTGCATGGCATCATGCATTTGGATAGACTATAATGAGAGAAATAACACTTAAGGTTGATTAATATATTATAAGTTCTAATATATTAATAAGATTATTTAATTATTATTGATCAAGAATTAATCTAGGATTAATTAAGTGATCAAAAGAAGACTAATTAAATATATGGGTTGATTGTGTAAATCATCCATTCTTATATATGTGGGCTTGTGATCCAAGATTCCTTATGTTGGACTAAGTCCATGGGGTGACCCATGGATACTCCATGGAGGTTAAAATCCATGGAGCATAAGGAATGGGTAAAGTTATGAGTTACATGGTGTAACCCTAATAGCCACCATATAAAAGAATCCCATGGCTCACGAAATCGGCTACTATGTGTAAGAATGAAGGGCTAGCCGATTTCATGAAGTGTGTATGTTCTCTCAATATATTCCAAGTGTATTTGGTGTTGTGTGAACCATTTGAGGTGTCACACTTAGGGCACTAGGCACTCAAGCTTCATGAAAATAATCTACATCAAAGAGGCATGTAATTCTAACTTGATATATTCATATGAATCAGTGTTATTATACTAGTTAGGATGAATACCTTGGAAAGTTCGTATTTGCATGTATAATAGAGAAAACATAGATCCAAGGTATTTAGGGTTGCATGTACACTTAGGAGTGTTAGAATGATCAAAACCCAACATACAGCCCTTCCGACCCCCAGACCTAGTACCATCGGGGTAGATGAGCTTGCTTCCTTCCTTCTTCTTCTAAGGCGCCAAAATACACACTCTAAGCTTAGAAATGAATTCTCAAGCTGAAAATAGGGTTGAAAAAATGTATAAGAGGGATGGAGGCAGATGAGGTGAAAGAAATGAGGCCATAAGAGTGTTTAAATTTGAGCCAAACCCTAGAAATTAGGGTTTCCATAACTGGAAAGTAAGCCCCGCGTACATTGATGTACGCCTTGCGTACTACGACTCGCCCTATTACGCTCTATGTACACACGTACCCCCAAAGCCAAATTTATGAAATTGCCACTAAGGCCCCTTTTGTATACAATCTTGAACTTAGGGACCAAAATGCAACATAAATAAATCATAGGGTTAATATTAGAAGTACCTTGCCATCGAGATGTTACAATCTCCTTCCACTATCATGTGCAAGTCTCCATCTATTAAGTGGATGACACTCCAACCAATTTCGAGCATGTAGATTTGCCTTTCCAATTTCATCCATGATGGAGTTGAACTTTTCGAATTTGATTTTGACTCCTGGAATGATAAGCTAAAGCTAAACAATACATTTAACAAAAATGTAAGTTAATGAAGCAAGTTATTGAAATGTCATAAAGAATACTTAAGAAATATAACAATACCTATGAAAACCACATGACTCTAACCATGGAGATCCATGCTCATTGATAGCCTTAAGGATTCCACCAGGATGACCAGATATTAAACATATGACTTCATGGTCTTTCACCACATGATTCTTGACATGAGAAACAAACCAATTCCAAGTATCATAAGATTTATTTTCTATAATAGCAAATGCAAGTGGAAAAATCTGATTATTACCTTCAACTCCCATTGCAATCAACATCTTACCCATGTACTTACCATACAAGTGTGTGACATCAATGCTAATCACCGGTCGAAAATCGTGAAACCCTTCGATAGAGGGAGAAAAAGCCCAAACAACACGACTAAATTCAAATTCATCCACATCAGTTGATCTTGAAACACACCATTCAACTATATTTCATGGATTGAACTTTTGAAGTGCGCCTATATATTTTGGTAAAGTGACATAAGACTCTTCCCAGTTTCCAAACACATGTTCAATTTCTTTTTGCTTTCCAACCCAAACCTTCTTATATGAAGGAGTATAACCTAGCATTTCAACTATTTCTAGCGTTTCAACTATTTCAACTCTCAAAGCAAGAATACTGATAGAAGGTTGTGCTTTTATAAGATACCTAGTTTCCATAGCAATCAAGCTTGCATCTAGGTTCAAACGATCTTGAGAAAGCTTATAGTGCAAACAAGTATGCGGAACGGTATAAGTTATGATTTCAAAATATCCACTGCATTTACGTTTACTTGCATGAAGTTTCCATTTGCAACCAGATTGTAAGTACAACTTGCATCTTAGAGTCCAAATAGTTGGGCGTGATTCAATGACCTTAAATTGTCTATGTGTTTTAATGCAATGGATCTTGATTGCTCTAACAAGTTCCTCTTTATCCTTGAAAGAATCTTTTCCCAACTCTCGCGTAAAATCATTCTTACTCGTTGATTGCGACACAATCCAATTGTCATCAATATTCAAATTTGTTCCTTCCATATTAGTAAAAGTTGAAGGTACTTGAGCATTGTTATCAAAAGGTGCTTCTTCATCATTTTCATCTTCAATTCCATCTTCCAAATTTTCATTTAAATCAAGTTCATTGTCATGTATTCATCATATTAGTTACAACAGCAATGTGAGAGATTATAGAAAAATCATCATTGTCAATCATGTCTATAATAAAATTCATCTACAAAACAAATAAAAACAAACAAAAACTAATCAAAAACTGATAATATCATCTATGGCAACAAGAAAAAGAAACAAAAACTAATAAAAAACTGATCATATCATCTATGACAACAAGGAAAAAGAAACATAATGAAAGAATCAGAATCAAGAAAGAAGCAAAAATTGCAACCAATTCCATTTAAAAAACCCTAAAAAACAAGCAGTGAAAAAATCCATCTACAAAAAATCAAACAGAAGCAAGATTTAATCATCAATTCGGTGGAGAGGGATCAAAATCAAGAAAGAATTGGAATGTAATGAATTAAACAGAAAAAACTAAAAAAATAAACGAGCAGGAAAAGTGGTTGCATACCTTGAAACCGCCGACAGATTATGGAGGCGGTAGGAGGTCGGCGACGGGTAGAGGAGGCTGCAGGTGACCGACGATAGGTGGAGGAGGCCGCAGCTGGCCGACGATGGGCGGAGGAAGCCGTTGGCTGAAGAACGACGATTGTAGCCCTAGTTTTTTTTTATAAACAATAATATTAGTTTTAAATTTAGAATAATACTAATAAGTTAACTATTTTTGAATGTATACTAGAATGGGGAATAGTTTTTTCTATAACCCTATTCAGGATAAAAACTCGTTTATGATGTGCAATCATATGGGATCTTAGGAAAAAAATAGTCCGACACTAATCTGATCATTAGGACAATGTGATTTTTTCCCCACTTTTGACCTGTGTTCCATTCCTATTTAGGGGTGTGTATCTAGACCGATGGATGAAACAAACCAGGGTTGGATCGACACCAGACCATTACCAATTTTATATTGTCGGATTGGTTATCCGTTCTTGGGTTTACACTATACATGTTTTGTTGGGAATTCAACAAAACAATTTAAACAAGTTCAGACAAACGATAAACGATTTAAGGAAAACATGCGGAAATAAAATTGCAAATTTTAAAAACAAAAATTGACGATAATATTTAATGTGCTTCGATCAAAGTGACCTACGTGAACGGGGGAACAAGGGTGGAGGTTTTAGGGTAGGGTTGATTACTCAATCAAGAATCATTATTAGTTTATAATTTTATTAGGTAATCGATCATCATTATGTTTTTAATGCCTATAAATTGTCTAATCAATGAATTCTGAGCTCGACATCAATTAGAACAATACATGATATGATTGTGAATTTGTGAGTATCTTGCACTTGTGATCAACGATATACATAAAATCACATGACATAGGCACAAATTCATTCCTTAACTTCCATAACTTCACTTAAGATAAAATATATGATTGTTTGAAGATTACACATCCAATTATTTTAGCTATTTGTTTCTCGTGCAAACATCATACATGCATCAATGACATATATGATAGGGATCAATTGTTCTTTGACATATATGATAGGGATTAATTGTTTCTTTTATTTATAAACAAAGTGTGGTGGAACTTGATTGGTTTTATATGTTACACAAAATATATTTTTGGAGGAAAAACATAAACCCTAAGTTCACACGCACCCTAAAGGATCTAAGTTCTCACTATGATTTGCAAACAACTATTGAATATCAAGAACCCTATAACTACATTGCTATTTTCGAAAATCACTAAAGGGTTATTAGAAATTACATACCTTAGTTTATTATTGCAAATAAACTAGTAATCCTTCCTTGTTGGTCTTCAGAAAGCAAACACCAAAAGTCTCGTGACTCTAATGGCTCACACCTAAACCCTATCAAGTTGGAGGCTAAAGAGGAGAAAGGAGAGGGAATGAGAATTTTCGGTTCTCACTCTTGTAGAAAGGTTAGACGAAATTATGAGCCCATGGGAGGGTTTATATAGGTGACTAAGGAAACTAGGATAAGACAAATTTTTTAGATAATCCTTATCTCATTTCTTTGCTCCCTAAGGACTCTTAGGCTTCCTTATTGCCCAAGAAAATCCCTAAAGACCATCTATATTTCGTCCCCCTTCCAAGAGAGGTTCTAGAATTGGCCAATGTTCAACTTTTGAACATTGTCACCTTTAGTACTTTCACTTTTAATTAATCAAATTAATCCCAAAATTAACTCAAATTAATTTTTGATTAATTCTTAATTAGATAATAATATTTCTAATTAATATATCATTCTCATAATATCTTAATAAATCATTTATTTTGATTTATTAACTATATAATAAATTAATAAACTAGTATATTTCTTCAATAAACATTCCAGTCAATTACTTGGTTTGAGAACAACCCAAAAGGACTTTGCTTATAATTAAAGATTACTACTAATTTAGTTATGGACTTAGATACATATGTCACACCCCCAGACCAGAACGGCGGAAACGTCCGGAGACGGGTGACTTCATTGTGTAGTATCATAACAATTGCATATAAATGAAACATAGCAAATCCAAACAACATCCATAAATATAACAAGCTTACATTTTTTTACATAATGTTTATGTTATCAAATTTACACAAAAGAGACACCGGTAAGCAATTCCCAAAATACAACAAAATAATCCTGAGTCTGCGATTCCATAACCTGCTTATTGGTTTCCTGAGAATACAAGTCGTTTGAAAAGCGTCAACATAAAATATGTTGGTGAGTTCATAAGCATTTTCGTGTAAAACTTCGATGGTAGTTTAGAAATCCAAAAAATCCAATATTTTCTTATCAAAATAGTTGTAAGTCTTGTTTCAAAACGAGTATAGTTGCATGTATGTCTTAGTTCGTCATTTTCGAATCCGTATAAAATCGTTTCCTCGAGAAAATCCTATATTTTTTGATGTATAAAATAGTAGCTTTAACAAAACAATAACACTTGTGTGAAAAAGGTCTCATCTGAGAAAGTCAAAACATAGTTGATTGTAAACCAAAGGTGAAATCCATATAAATACATTTATGGTATATTCTAGTGAGTCGTTATAACCATACTAATATGACGGAGCGCCTGTTATGATGTTCTTCAGGTGTCAGTTTTGTTCAAGACATTTGTCACCCTAGATTGGCCGGTCTAGCTGTAGTGAACATCGAAGGTGCGGGGTGTCAACCCCGTATAGATCTATACACAATTTCCCGCTCTCCCTCGTGGAGACTCTAGTTATAACTCTTACATGACTTAAAGTGTACAATATTGTATTAATATATGTACTGTGAAGATTTTGTCTGACTAGAATACTAATCGATCTTTGAGCAAATCGTGAAAATTATTATTTACTAAATAAATAATAATAATAATAATAATAATAATAGTAATAATAATAATAATAATAATAATAATAATAGTTGTAGTTGTAACTAGATATTTCGTTTCGTTCGTTTCGTTTATTGGAACTAATCCGCTTTAAAATATTTATCAAAATGACCCAAATATTATCAAAGTGGCAAACAACCCCCTTTTCTTTATAAAAGACTATGTGCGACTCAAATTATCGGAAAATACCAAGTTGTGATTTATATATATAACTTTGACTTGTGTGAGTTTATGACAATAACTTTATGACATACAAATTCTTCTGTCATAACCACTTTATTTGTATATTTTCTTGCCGCAAATACTAATGTCAACTATTTATGAAATACCCTCTAATAGTTTGCAAAAATAATCGTTAATGGGCATAAAGTCCCAAACTTCGAAGATCCTAGCAATTGTGTCATCTTACAAGTGTATTTCAACAACTTTTTATCTTTAGATATAGAGATATGAAGTAAGGGGGTATGAATGTACACATTCAAAACCTTGGGAGGCTCTTCTTGTACATAAAGTATTCTCTATATGGTGGTTTTGTAAATATTTCTAAGATTTTCATATAATTTGTGAACTCACGTTCATAAAAAATTTGTTATAATATAATAACATCTCAACATACATACTAAACATACAAATACATGTAATTATCAAAGGATTTAGACAAGATTTTACTTGTATTCTCCCCTAAAAACAATAAAAACTTAGAAAAAGGTGGGGTATGAAGCTCACTTGGTTATCTTTGTTGGGTGATTTTGACGAGTGATGAGGAAGTTTTCAAGCTCAAAAACTTGGAAGATTCTTAAATCTTTAGAGGATTATAAGAATAATTTTTGTGTGTAAATATAATGAAATCTTAGAATAATGGAAAGAGTAGTTGTTTAAAGAGGATAAAATACTCACCAAAGAAATCTGGGAATTTCCCTTGAATGGATGAACTTGAAGCTTGAAGGTGTTGAGAGTGTTCTTGAGAGTTTACTGAAGCGGAATGAGAGAAATAGGACTTGGAGAGGAAAGAATCTAAAGGGAAGGATAAGGGTGACTTGACATTTGCATGGAAAGCTGGTGGGTAAAGCTTATTTTCTTATGGATAATGTGTGTTTATTTGGGATTTGCATGAGAAATGAGGAATTAACATCACATCATAAAGCCAAACCCCTTTATCCTCTAAAAATCTCTTTAAAATCTTGGGTATTATTTTATATGAATATGTATTAAAATAATTTATTTTGGCATAAACAGGTGTTTAAGGGGTTTAGGATATGAAAAATACGAGTTTGGTGTGATTTCCGGCGTCAAAATGTCTTAAAATGAGAAAAAGGTCCGAAAATGATGAAAATTCGGAGTGTAGTCCGGAGCCTGCGAGGGTCCGAAGTCACTTTCTAAATTCCAGAGTCGTTAAGCAATTTCCGGAGTCAACAAGATTAGTTCCGGAGCATATTCTCGGATCTGAAGCACGTGCGAGGTCAGCAGTCCGGACCGAGTTACGAAGCGACTCAAAATTCCGAAGCGGGGCTAGATCTTCTGGTGCGAGGTTCCGATCCGAAGCAAGAAGGGGGGGGGGTGGGGTTTCGAAGGAGTGACTCCTTTTGGGTTCTTATAAAACATTCCGGACTAAGAGGGTTCTGGCCAAGAGGTTCAGAACCAAGAGGGTTCCTGACTAAAAGGGTCCTTTTGGGTTTTCTCCTCCGGTTTTGGACTGTTTTCGACTGAGGAAGGTATGTAGAGATATTTGGGAGAGATTTCATATTCTTGGAGAGATTTATGAGAGATTTCAAATACTTAGAGAGATTTCATATTCTTGGAGAGATTTGGGAGAGATTTCATATTCTTGGAGAGATTTGGGAGAGATTTCACATACTTGGGAGATATTCATATTCTTGGAGAGATTTGGGAGAGATTTCATATTCTTGGAGAGATTTGGGAGAGAGTGAGATATCGTGGGAGAGATTGAGAGAGACTTTGTCGAGAGTCCTTATTAATGTTTTTCTTCGTAGAGCAAGGACTTTAGACTTAGTTACATCCCATTTTGAGTGCCATACACCCCCGTAGGGTACTTATTAGTACTTTCTAGAGTTGATACTTCCCTAAATCAGATTAGGGTTTTAAATTTTGAACATTTGGGACTTTCAAGTGTTACTTTGCATTAGGATTTATAGTTGTATACTTGTAAACATAAAGAAATCCCTAAAATATAACACTAGTTGAGTTGACCATATTGACTTGTTAACCTTGACTTGACCCGAAGCTTGCCGGTTGTCACAACATAATTCAACATAATTCGAGATATGTTTTCTTCTAACTTTTTTTTTTGGGTGGACCCTTAGAATAATTTATGCTGTCTATGTAATCACCAAGTGACTCAACCACAACTGTTATATATCTTTCTATTATAATAAAAGAATATTTTTATTTTTCATTTGTCATGTGTCACCCTATTAGGTTTTTTTTTATTAATGTATGTCACTTGTCAACCTCTTGATTATCCGTTTCAAAATTCAAATTTTAAAATTTTCACTCTAACTACATTAACATTAGAATAAAAAATAAAATAAAATTAATACATATTATAAGGTCACGTATTTATTTTAATTAAATATTATAATTTTATATAACTAAAAAAATCTCTTAATTAATAATTTATTTAAAATAAGGGCACAATAGTATTTTTAGGTAAGACGGGGACCAAACGCGCAACAAAAATAAACAATAGGGACCATTTAAGTTAAAAAAATAAGTTAGCGACCAAAACCATAAATTCCCCCAAACCACAGAGACCATTCATGTAATTTAATTTTTAATTTTCGTTTTGTTCATATTTGGGTAACTATTTTTTTATATACATCTAGGTAACAAACTTGTTGAAAACGTTCACATCTAGGATTTAACCTGCTATAGCATGTCATAATGGTCATATGTGAATACTTCCAAAAAGTTTGTTACCTAGATATGTAAAAAAAAAGATAGTTACCCAGATGTGAACATACCGAAAAGTTAATTACCTTGATAAGTCATATTCCCTAGTTTTTACCACTTTTGTTTGATGGTTCTGATTTTTGGACCAAAAGTTTAAAAGGCCTAATCTTTTACGGTTCTTCTATGATATCGTGTAACATGTGAAATTTTATAAATACATCATAACTCATTTATTTTAAGTTAATTTAAATGATATATTTTCCAGCATATAATTTGGTATTTGTGCCTAATTTTAGATTTTAGATTGTAATTTCATATTTTTTTTAGTTATACATTTATTGTGTTATATCTTTATGGAATAAGGTGGGAAACCTGAATAAATATTGGGCGTGTTCAGAATGGAGCGTTTGAGAGCTTCTAGCTTCTAACATTTGACAAAACGTTCTATTTTAAACAGAAAACCTTGTTTAACATTACAAACTTCTAATGTTTAATTTAAACAAAACGCTCTAAATCTAAATGCTATTTCATATAGCATTTAACAAAATGCTACCAATCGGAAACTACCCACTACCTGTTATTTTTGCCGAACACATCCATTTAAAATTGAATTTTATGTGTTTTAAGAAGTATTGTTGAATCGTTGGCTTTCGAGTGTCTTATTTCAGAAATTTTATGAGAATTTAATTTCTTTACAACCAATCGTATTTATAATTGTTCGGAATCAAATTCTAATTTTATCCAAATCTTATAAAATCCCACAAATCAAATACTATTTTAGGAAAAAATAATATTTAAAACTTAAATTTACTTATTCCAAGTCGTTGTATCTCGAAAAAACAAAATGAAAAAAATAAAATAAAATTTACGACCAAAAACTTGAATAACAATTTCGCAGTAAAGACATATAAACAAACACATGACGCCCAACGAACGACCCACAACAAAATTCTGTTTTCGTTTAGATTTAGATAAATCATCAGCGACATCCATCCATAAAAACCCTTCAACCTTCATCAGAAATATCCCAAATTTCTTTCCCCCAATTCCAAATTCCGTGTCCCGATTTCAATTTCATCAGAAAAATCAACACGGAATTTGGAAAGAAAACCCTTTTTGACCGGTTTGAATCTTTCTTTCAAGGTTCCATCAAAACCCACGTTCTTGATTTGTTTTTTTCAACTCCAATTTTCATTCCTTTTACAGGAAAGATTTGAATAGCCAGACACGTAAATGGAGATCGATAAAGCAATCAGAGAGAGCAATGATCAAAAGCTGAAAACCAAGTATAATAAAGCCGTCAATGTTATTCAAAGAGCTCTTGCTCTTTACCCGTAAGTTTCACTTTTACATGTTCGATTACTAAGATTATATTTTGACGTTTTAGGGCTTCGTTTTAGTGAAACGATTTGGGTTTTCTAGAGATTTGATTCTCGTTGACATTGTTTCACTTATCAGTATTGAAGAGGTTGCATTTAGCTTCAATGGCGGAAAAGATTCAACGGTAAGTTTTTGTTATTATCCGCGATCATAATCATCTAAAAACCCCATTTCTTCAATAATTCCCAACAATTATCTTTTCTCCTAGGTTCTACTACACCTTCTAAGGGCAGGATTTTTTTTACATCAAGTCGATAATGGTCATTCAAATGGCGATCTATCTACTCACGCATCCACATTTCCAATAAGAACAATCTATTTCGAGAGCCCTTCTGCCTTCCCTGAAATCAATTCATTCACTTACGAAACAGCTTCTAGGCAAGACATTATCTATAATCAATTAATCAATAAATTATCCTTATGTAATCAATCAATTATATATATAATTGATTCTTTTCATGTAGTTATGGTGTCCAATTAGATATCATACGCCAAGATTTCAAGTCAGGTTTAGAGGCGTTACTAAAATCTAAACCAACAAAAGCCATTTTCCTTGGTGTTAGAATCGGCGATCCCACTGCTGTAAGCCACAATTCTTGTCATGTTATTCTTTTAAAGATAATAAAAACTTGATATTTGTCAAATATGTTCATAAAAACTGAAAAAAAAAAAAACTTTTGACTTTTTGAAGGTGGGTCAAGAACAATTCTCTCCAAGCTCACCTGGATGGCCACCTTTCATGAGAGTTAATCCAATCTTGGATTGGTCTTACAGGTATTTCAATCATAATTCATAAACATGCCAAATTATGAAGAATGGCATTTTCGTAATTTCCTTGATTTTCTATGGCAGAGACGTGTGGGCTTTTCTTTTGACTTGCAAGGTTCCATACTGTAGTCTATACGACCAAGGGTAATTCATATCTTATATTTTCAAGAATTTACTTTATGGGTTTGTTTATTTTCTTTAAAAAAAACTTTTTTTTGCATGTTTACAGATATACATCAATAGGAAGTGTTAATGACACAACTCCAAATGCATTGTTATGCATTAAAGATTCTGGTAAGGAAAAGTTCAAGCCTGCATATATGCTTTCAGATGGAAGATTAGAAAGAGCTGGAAGAGCCAAAAAGTTACCTCAAAAAGTCAAAGATGGAGTCAAAGGTGTGGAATCACATCAAGAAAACACCCCTTCAGCCTCAATCATAGCAGTGGGTGATGAAATTCTGTAAGTTTCTTGATTATTATTATTCTTATGATTTGTTATGTGTTGTTGACTGATGTTTATGATTTGACATAGCTCAGGTCTGGAAGGGTGGAGGATGAATTAAGACATTTGTTGTGTAGGAAGATTCATTCTATTGGTTGGAATGTTTCCCATATTGCTGTTGTATCAAGTGATGTAAGTTGCATATGGAAATCTTGAAATAATAAGGTCAAGAATTACTGAATTACCCCTGAATAGACAGTTTATTTGTTCTATATAGGTAGATTCTGTAGCTCAAGAAGTTGAAAACCAAAAGTCTACAAGTGACATGGTATGACATTTATTACATGTAAATGTGTAAATTTTTATTTTTTATAAATTATAATCTGAAATTGGTGAAATGAAATGTTAATAAATAAATAATAATAATTATACAGGTTTTCTTATATGGAGGAGTTGGTCCATTACCTTCAGATGTTTCCATTGCAGGAGTTGCAAAAGCTCTCAGTGTTTGTTTGGTGAGTCATTTACATTTTATTTTCTTTTTATTTTATGAAATGTATAATTTAGGATTTTAATTTTGAAATGTAATATAATAATAATAATAATAATAATACAGGCTCCCAATGAAGAATTTGAAGAACATCTTAGGAATTTATATGGTGAAAAGTGGAGTGGGGACTCTAATGAGGTATAATAACTGGAATACTGGAATTTTAATTTTTTTTTTAAAAAAAAATGTAGTAATAACATATTAATACAATTTGTTTTTGGATTTTATATATTTTGCAGATGGCTAAGTTGCCAGAAGGTATAACAGAATTGTTGCTACATGAAAAGCTTCCTGTTCCATTGGTAATTAAGTTTATTTTTAATAAAAGTTCAAATTTGATGCTTCAAAAAGTTATAATGTGTGTGTGTGTGTGTTTTACAGATAAAGTGTGGGAATGTAATTGTTTTTTCTGCAACAAATGTGACTGAGTTTGACCAACAATGGGATGCTTTGACCAATTCAAGATTGTTAGCAACAATGGGATCATTTGTATCTAAACATTTCACAACCTCCCTCTCAGATGTATGAATGTGTTTCATTAGTCAACTTTACAAAAGTCAAGCTTTTGCTCTTACTTTAAAAAAATCATATATTCATAACTCCAAATTGTGTTTGACTTTGTAGATAGAAGTTGCTCAGTCTCTATCAAAGCTTTGTTTTGAATTTCCAAATGTCAACATTGGTAGGATTTAGGAATCTTTTTTAATTATCTTTCAAAAATCATCATTATCTTTGTTTCTTTATTATTTTTTCTGATTGTTTGTTTAAAAAAATCAAGGATGTTATCGCAAATCAAGAACAGGGGCACTCACAATAACTTTGGAAGGGAAGGTAATGAGTTTAAACAACTTTTTTTTTTTTTTTTTTTTTTTTTAATAAATTTGATTGAATAATGAAATATGACAAAAGTTATTTATTTCATATTTTACTTTGTTTATAGGATGAAAAGATGGTAGAAGCAGCCATGGAAGCAGTTTCAACAAGATTATCATCACAATAATTTTGATCAGAAAATGTTTGAAGGAAAAAGAATAAGTGATATGGGTGAAAGAGAGAAAACAAGTGTATATGGATAATTAACAAAGCTATTATACTTCATTAGAATTTGCAAACATGTTAGGATGAAAAATACATCATTTTTTTTGGGAAATTTGAATTACTTGTTCATGTTGTTATTGTTTTTGGTTTGTATTTTGTTTTGTTGGTTAATGATTAATCCATGTATAACTAATCTACAATGGGGTTAATTTGAGAAATAACAATGTATTTTTCAAAATATTGATAAATATTACTGCATTATATTTATTACTTTATAAACAAGAAGATGGTTAAAAAAATCAGTTTTTTTTAACCTACATGATATTGCAACATTATAAATTTATAATAAGATAACCTGTTTAGAAAGTAGCAAATTACCTATTGCTATAACTTGATAGATTTTTGAAAAATATGTTGTTAATGAGAAGATAATTGAAAGCATAATAATGCATGTATAAGAAATGAAAGATATGATGTTATAATAAAATTATTAAGAAACTACATTATCATTTATTACAATTAGCCTTAAAATCTAAGAGTGTATTTGGTTGTTGCTCCAGATTGTGTTAGCGAGCTTGCCCAAAATAAAGAGTGGTAGGAAGTGCACCGAGGAGGTAACATAATGAAACTAAACTGATGACTCTTTTTTGTTAAGGTCATGGAGTAAATAAAATAAGGATGATACATCTGTAAAAGATATACAAAAGAGAGTTCTAGATGAATCTAAAGGCTAAAACATAGTTACTATGGTGTGTGTCAGAGAGAGTGAGATTTTCTTTTTTATTTTTTTTATTTTTTTTATTTATATCAAGGTGGAGGGGCGGTGTTTGCCGAATACATCTGAGCATCCACGTCCTTCCTGCCAAACTCACCCTCCTTGTGCTCCCTACAACAACCTTATGTTAAGTTTATGATATGTTCCAGTTTGATTATTTTTGGTAACAATTAATGTTGTTTTCTATTTTCTATTTTTTATTTTTTATTTATTATTATTTTTTTCTCTTAATAGATAATATAATTCAATTTTAAGAATACATGTATTGAATAATACAAGTTATCCCAAATTAATTGAATAAAAATTACCAGAAAAATACAAGTCAAAACATCAACAAATATTTGGTTTTTAACTTTTGGGTTAATACCTTAAAAACCATTATTTATACATCCTCGTTTCGATTTAACCCCAAATTTATTTTTTGTTCTTCATTTGCCATTATATTTTAGAAAACGTTTCATTTTCAGACCCTTGACCGGTCATCAACAGGTAATGATGACGTGTCAGTTTTTGCATTTTTTTGTTTGCATTTAGCCCCAACATTCCCGTATAAGTTTGCGTTTAACCCCAATATTTTTTGTTCCCCATTTGCCATTATTTTTTAGACAAAATTTCGTTTTAGCCATTGGTCAGTCACGAATAGATATTTTAAAACGTAAGAGTTGAAACTACGACTTCTCATTGAGGGTGAGGCGTGTTACCTAGTAAGCCAATAACTTTTTTTTTTTTTTTTTGTATTATCAGTGTTTGTTGTATTTAATCTACACATGTATTTTAAAATGAAGGAAAAATATCTAGTGTAAGTCTTGAGTCTGTAACATCTAATAAACAATATGACATGCTAATATTTAAGCTAATCAAAATTGTTAATTCATTCGTAATTCATCTAAAAACAGTTGGTTATGTTTACCAACATATTTGTTAAGAAACCATATATTTCTAAAGAGTAAAAAATGTGCCTTCTCTTTAAGGGACGAGGCGTGTTACATGTTTACATTAAATTCAATACAACAAACATTGATAATACAAAAAAAGAACCATTAACTTACCATCTAACACGCCTCGTCCCTTAAAGAGAAGACACATTTTTTACTCTTTAGAAATATATGGTTTCTTAACAAATATGTCGGTAAACATAACCAATTATTTTTAGATGAATTACGAATGAATTAACAATTTTGATTAGCTTAAAGATTAGCATGTCATATTGTTTATTAGATGTTACAGACTCAAGACTTACACTAGATATTTTTCCTTCATTTTAAAATACATGTGTAGATTAAATACAACAAACACTGATAATACAAAAAAAAAAGTTATTGGCTTACTAGGTAACACGCCTCACCCTCAATGAGAAGTCGTAGTTTCAACTCTTACGTTTTAAAATATCTATTCGTGACTGACCAATGGCTAAAACGAAATTTTGTCTAAAAAATAATGGCAAATGGGGAACAAAAAATATTGGGGTTAAACGCAAACTTATACGGAAATGTTGGGGTCAAATGCAAACAAAAAAATGCAAAAACTGACACGTCATCATTACCTGTTGATGACCGGTCAAGGGTCCGAAAATGAAACGTTTTCTAAAATATAATGGCAAATGAAGAACAAAAAATAAATTTGGGGTTAAATCGAAACGAAGATGTATAAATAATGGTTTTTAAGGTATTAACCTTAGACTTTTTATCGGGATCTTCTAATTATTTAGGCAAAGGTTAAAATAGCCTACCACATAGAAGGCAAGAAAGAAATTAGAGTACATTGAACATGGACAATACAGAAGCAGCAAAGCAAATCAATCTCCATGGCAACCTCATCACTGCATCCAACGATGAGAATCTAACAAACATTTTTCACCAAATCAGAACTTCCAAATCCCCTGTATGGATCTTCACTCCTAATTTTCTTTCAAAGATAAATTCCATTCATCGTCTTCACTAGTTAAACAATTTCTGCTTCTCTTTCTTGATTTGTTTTATCGTAGGCGGTGATCAACTTCGGTGCATCATGGTAATTCTTTGAAATCCAATCTATTAGATATATTCGTAAAATTCAACAGTAGATCGCTACAATCACACTTTTGAACTTTTGTATTTGGATTACGAAACCAAACATGAAGACAAGGTGTTCGATGAAATGCTCGAATGAAAAATAGAAACAAAAGTTGAAGACAACGTGTTTGATGAAATGCTCAAATGAAAAATAGACCAATATATTTTGTTGTTTCTTTTACAGGTGTCGTGTTTGTGCAGAGATCCTCCCTTCGTTTAACCAATTAAGCAACAAGTTCCCAAAACTTTCATTTGTGTATGCAGATATCGATGAATGCCCAGAAACAACCCAACATATTCGATACACACCCACTTTCCATTTCTATCGAGATGGTGAAAGAGTCGACGCCATGTTTGGTGCCGGTCAAGAAAGGTTACACGACCGTCTCTGGTTACACTCCTAATTTTAAGTAAATTAAACTTTCGGAGGGATGTTTCTTAATGCCCTTAAATAGCTTAATAGCTTAATAGGTTATCACTTAATATGGACATTATATATGTATGTTAATATTTTATTTAATCTGGACAAAAAAATTCTTCCAACTTAATGTATTAAATTAAGACACCAACATTTTACTTTGGAATGTTAGGGAACATGGTCACGAACGACTATTTGATATGTTTCTTGAGACTGTTTGATACTATAATTAATGACATTTGATTCGGTTCTATAGCTTCTGTAATGCCTTTATTGTAAGAAGTTGGGTTTGATCCGTTTAACAACTGTAAAACAACATTAAATCTAATTCAGATTGTTTATTTGGTCTGGAAAAGAAACATCATTATTGTTTTTTGGGTGTGTTTAGTGATATTGTAACAGGTTTTTGAAGCTAAATTCATAATACACAACAAGAACATAACTTCATAATTTTTTTTAGAAATTTTCTATTCCAATGACAAGTATACATCACAAAAAAACACAAGTAAAAACATAACAAAAGACAACGAATTGTAATGACGAAGCACAACATTTGACAAAAACAATCGAAGTTTTGTAATATTCCACTGCCCTCCTCCAACTTCAAACTCTATATCTTTATTCCCCATTTCCACTCCAAGGGCAAAAGTGTCATTCCATCAATCTCCCAGTATACTCATTTACTCACCACTCACGCCTTCGGCTTAAGAACCTTCGGAGTCTCCCAGGTAAAATCAGGATCTTCGCGACCGAAATGGCCATAAGCCGCAGTCTTCTGATACCTAAAATTCCCACCCCTTTTCAAATCAAGATTAATCGACATCATCCCTGGCCTAAAATCAAAATTCTCCTTAATCAAAACAAGAATATCTTTATCCGGAATCTTCCCAGTTTTATACGTGTCAACAAACACAGACAACGGCTCAGCCACCCCAATCGCATAAGAAACCTGAACAATACACCGCCGTGCAAGTCCCGAAGCCACCACACTCTTGGCCGCTTGCCTCACAATATAAGCCCCACTCCGGTCAACCTTCGTCGGATCCTTCCCGGAGAAAGCACCACCACCGTGGGCTCCCCACCCACCGTAAGTATCAATGATAATTTTCCGGCCAGTGAGCCCCGCATCACCGTGGGGACCACCAATCACAAACCGCCCAGACGGGTTCAGATGAAAGATGGTTTTTTCGTCAAGGTATTTAGATGGGATCACCGGTTTAATCACGTGTTCTTTAAGATCTTTAGCGATTTGGTCGTTTGTTACAGTTTCGTCATGTTGGGTGGATATAAGCACTGTATGAACCCTAATTGGAACCATGGCGCCATTATCGTTTTTATATTCAACTGTTACCTGTGTTTTTCCATCGGGGCGTAGCCATGAACAGGTTTTGTTCTTTCTGACTTCGGTTAATTTAGCTCCTAGTTTGGTTGCGAGGACATGGGTGAGTGGCATGAGCTCAGGGGTTTCATCTGTAGCGTACCCAAACATGTGTCCTTGATCACCAGCACCGATTTCTTCTGGTTTCTTGCTGAGGTGGCCATGGACGCCTTGAGCTATGTCGGGGCTTTGTTGCTCGATGTTGACTAGGACTTTGCAGTTGTCAGCATCGAGTCCGACTTCGGGAGATGTGAATCCGATTTCTTTGCAGGTTTTACGGACAATTTTCTCGTAGTCGACTTTGGCTTTGGTTGTGATTTCACCGAAGACCATGACCATGTTGGTTTTGGTGCAGGTTTCACAGGCGACTTTGCTTTCGGGGTCTTGTTCTAGACATGCGTCTAGAATGGCGTCTGAGACTTGATCACATAGCTTGTCTGGGTGGCCTTCGTTCACGGATTCTGATGTGAATAGGAAGGTTTCCATCTCTGTGATAATAAGAGTTCAATTAGCAACGAATGAAATCCAGGCAATTTCTTCATATGAATTTTGAACGAGTGTATCACATTAGGATCATTACTGAAGTGAGAAACTAATCGGATAGTTTACTTATCACAGAATTCAGTAAATCATCTGTGGTTTAAGCGCTATACCACGAAATACAACAGCTACGACGTTCGATTAACAACTTTAGTAGAAGAAAGTATATGAAATACATGGATCTACTCCGAAAAGAGGCTATTTAACATAATCGTACTTAAAATTCCTGAAAAACGATCGAACAGAATGTTCATAATGTACAGAGATCTCGCTCTTCGAATCAAACTTCAACAATTTCTAAAGCATAGAAAGAACAGTTTATCAATGTGATTGATCACATATAGATTTTAAACATATACACAAAAACCTACGAGAGATTTCCACAATCGACATTAACAAACCGCAAATTCAGGAAATAGAAAGTTGATTATACGGATCAAAAATGAAATTCAGAATATAAAAACGCAATTGAATCGAAACAATAGCAGCAAATCGAACGTACCTTTCTTTGATCGGGATCTGTAGAGATACGGGGAAAAACGAGAGAGAGAGAGAGATGGATGGTTTGAAGTGAGTGGGGAAGTTGTGTGAATTTATAGGTGCGGATGTGTAGGAGATGCGCGAGTGACTCGCTCTGTAACTCAGGGTGAAGGTGGTTTATGAGGTTGTACATGATGGATAAAAATTTGTAAATGGCGAAACCTACCACATCCCTATGGTGGAACCTTCACCAACCCCTCAACCTCTTAGTGGGGCCCTTTCACCAACCCTTTTACCACCTTCGTTTTCCCTTCCCTAACAATCATATTTACATGGTTAGATTAAAATCTCACCTTCGTGCAAAATAAGATTTGGTTGTTCTATTTAGGTCCCAATTTCGTTGTCCATTAGACTAACCATCGGATCCTCTATCATGTTAACTCCCCATACGTGATGCTCTTAGGGTTTGATCATCTTAATCACCACAATGTTAGTGTAGGAAATAAATTCTTTGACGTACAAGCTAATCGTCTCTATGGTTTGCATCATGACTTCTTACAATTGAATATCTGTTTGTAGAGCTCCATGTTTATTTATGTTATGGTTTTTATTAGAGGATATGATAACATCTTCTATATAAAGATTCATCATGGTGAGATTTTGTTAGATGCACTTTACGCATCTTTTAACATGTTTGTTTCGTGTTTTTGCTATGCATGTTAGATTTGGAGTCATGCATTTTCGAGAAAGATGTGCTTTTTGTGGTTTTTGGTAGAATTAGGTGATTTGTATGGTTTGGTTGGTGTGTAGGAACATTTGAAGGTGGAAACGTGCTTAAGAAGGTGCTAGGAAGCTTCGATGTTAGGAAGTTCAAAAGAAAATTGAAAAAGTAAAAAAAAAACGGGTGGGTACTGGCTTCTGATCTGTTACATGAGACTTGTTTTATTAGGTGTTAAAAATAGAATCTTGTTTTCGGAGATCTTGAAAACGAGATGTCGAAACTTAAAGAAAACATTGGGTGTGTTTTCTGAAGGACAAAAAGCATGGTCATGTTTTTATGCTTCTGTGCAGAAAATGACAACTTACTTTGAGGGACTTTCGAATTTGGGCCTCGAACTTTAATAGAATTTGGACTTTCCATGTGTTGTAAAAAAAGAGAGTTTTGACTTTCCATGTGTTGTAAAAAAAAAGAGTTTTGACATTTTTTTCTTAATGTGCAACCATGAGATCTCACCATGGGTGAATTTTAGGAAGGCTCGGCTTAAATATTTGTTTGGAAACTTTTTTTATTTTTTTTATTTTTTTTTTTTATTTATTTATTTATTTTATTTTAATTATGTAAGTTGAATTAACGTTTTGATTACTACTTTAGATTTGTAAGTATTTTTAGCAACGCTTAGCTAAAAACTTAGGGTGTTTGGATAAATTAGATTATAACTTATTAGCTTATTTGCGGTGAGAATAAACAATAATCAAGGGGGAGATGCTTATTAAAATCAACTTATTTAGTTTATCCCTATCACAATAAACTGATTTTTGAGGATTCCTATCCAAACAATTAAACTTAGTTTATTATGATGAGAATAAACAATAAATAATAAGCACCATCTTTTTTCCCTATCCAAACACCCCCTTAAATATGGTTCCATAGTTCATATTCCTTCTTTTATGTAGTTAAGTTTTGTGGATTAATGTTGAAGACGATTTCTAATTTAGTAATTAAAATTTTGTTTTGATTAAACTCTCAAATTTTAACTTGGTTTTGTTGGACACTTAAATTAGTGCATAGTTATTTAATTCATGAAATTTGTAATTGTTTTGTAATGTGAAACTAGTAACAAACAACCAGTTTGACCAAAATATAATGATTCTACAGTTTTTATGGTTCCTTATCTACTAAACTGCAAAAATGGTCCATATGGTTTACTCAAAATTGTCATTTTGGTCCAAAAAGATTTGGACTAACACCACAAGTCCAAAGTTTTTGCGAATTTGGTCTGATTTGGTTTGAATTTTTTTAAATGACGAGTTTGCCATTTATTTTTCATTTTTTTATTTTCTAAATAATTTTAATGTTTTCTATTAAAAAAATAAAAATAAAATTAAACACTCAACCCCTCCACTTTTCTATTCTATTCCCATCTACCAGACCCCTTCTTCCCCATTCTTCATCGTCCTCTGGTAAAACCACCACTACCGGTAAGCAACGCCGCCACCGGTCAACCCCTAGAAGCACCACCGGTTACCACTACCACCACCCTCGATTTTCCGGTCAACACTATCACCACCAGTCAACACCTCTCTCTTTCTCCCCCCCCCCTCTCTCTCTTCCATCACTTACCGGAAAAATATGAACAACCACCACTTCCACTCGTCGAAAACCACCACCACCACCTCCACCATCTCTCTCTCTCTCTCTCTCTCTCTCTCCCGAGTCCTGATGAAACCACTCTATTCTCCAAATGAATACACAGACAAAATTCAGAAATTAACATACCACAACACATACAAAACCCAAAGATTTTCTAACACCAAACACATACATTTGTTCAAGATTTGATACACAAAACAAGAAATATGATATATACAAGAACATACATGAACCAACTAGGGTTTCGAAAAACTTGAAGGGTGGCGCCGCCGTCGGTACCTCAACCCGCTCTGAAGCTCCAAATCTGCAACATCTCTCCAGAGCGGGTTGAGGTACCGACGGCGGCGCCACCCTTCAAGTTTTTTGAAACCCTAGTTGGTTCATGTATGTTCTTGTATATATATCATATTTCTTGTTTTGTGTATCAAATCTTGAACAAATGTATGTGTTTGGTGTTAGAAAATCTTTGGGTTTTGTATGTGTTGTATGATAATTTCTGAATTTTGTCTGTGTATTCATCTGGAGAATCTGCAACATCTCTTCAACGATTAAGCGCCGAAAAACAAGAAATATGATATATACAAGAACATACATGAACCAACTAGGGTTTCGAAAAACTTGAAGGGTGGCGCCGCCGTCGGTGGTGTAGGCTTCCAGATATGAGGGTTTTCCTGTCGGAGGTTGGTGGAGGCTTTCAGATCTGAGGAACGATGAAGCACCGAAGAAGTAGAGAAACGAAGGTGGTGGAAACCTAGGGTTTGCTGAGGAAGATGGCGTCGGACCTCCGTTCTTTGAGTTGCAGATCAGAGTGATGGTGGTTTTGAGTTGTTAGGTGGTGGCTAGATGGGTAACACTGATGGTGGTGCTCCGACTAAATGGTTGGCACTGATGGTGGTGCTCCGGTAGCAAATCAAAAGAGACATGGAGAGTGTTAGTATGTTAAAAGTAAGAGGGTGGGTTGTAGGTTTAATTTTATTTTTTTATTTTTCTTTTAATCAGAAAACATTAAAGTGATTAAAAAAATAAGGGCAAACTCGTCATTTAAAAAAGACAAAATTTCATAATTGGTCCCTATGGTTTGTAAAATATCTCACTTTGAGGACTTTCAAGGAAAACGTCATGTCATTGGTCCCCATGGTTTGCAAAATTACATGAAAGGTCCTCGTGCCGTTAAATCTAACTTTTCAATTGTTAAATTTAAATAAAAAGAAAACTATTTTACCCTTCTACCAACTTTGCAATATACTACAAACCTCAAGGACCATTTGTGTAATTTTGTAAATTGACAAAATTTCACAATTGGTATGGTTTACAAAATATCGCACTTTAAGGACTGGTCCCTGTGGTTTGTAAAATTACATGAAAGGTCCTCCTACCGTTAAATCTATCTTTTCAGTTGTTAGATTATAATGAAAAAGATTATTTTGCCCTTGTACCAATATTGCAATACACTACAAACCTCAAGGACCATTTGTGTAATTTTATAAATTTGAAATTTTGTATATATACAAATTATAAATAAATTTTGTATATATATAAATTACATATATATATATATATATATATATATATATATATATATATATATATATATATATATATATATATATATATATATATATATAATTTCAACAATTTGATAATCGTTTTTTTTATCTTTTTTGACATTTTGTTTTCTATTTTTATTTTACAATTTTAGTTATTTATGGTTTTTTTAATGTCTTTATTTATTTTGATTCAAGTAAATAAAATTAAATTCGATAAACCATATCGAAACCTTTTTTCTCTTATTTGTAAAATGAAACGTTATTATTATTATTTTTTTAATTTATGTTGTTATGGTTCATTTTATTTATTTATTTTTACTTTGATGCTACATAGTTAATATCGTTACCAACTTTATGTTTGCATTTATCATTATCATTATTTCACCTTTTGTTTTCTATTTTTTATATATTTAGTTATTTATTATTTTCTATTGTTTTTTATTTATTTTGATTCAAGTAATGAAAAATAGAAAAACAAAAAAGCAAAAACTCAAACACCAAAATTGTAATATACTCTAATATATTAATACATTTTACACTTTTCATATTTTTTGGTTTTTTCGCATTTTTTTATTAACTTTGGTTATTTATGGTTTTTGTAACTTTTTTTTTTATTTTGATTTGTGTAAATAAAAAAGTTATGTTTATTTTCTTTATTTATATTTGTAAATATAACTATTTTATTTATGCGAATCAAAATAAAAAAAAAGTTACAAAAACCATAAATAATCAAAATTAATAAAAAAATGTGAAAAAAAACCAAAAAAATATGAAAAGTATAAAATGTATTAATGTATTAGAGTATATTACCGCTTTGGTGTTTGAGTTTTTGAT